>NW_028324426.1:1741068-1757159 GCF_052110815.1 Crocodylus siamensis | reverse complement strand
CCAGGCAACTGAATGGGGCCTTGCAGCCCCCAGGTCAACCCCAGGCAACTGAATGGGGCCTTGCAGCCACCAGGTCAAACCCAAGTAAAGTGAACGGGGACTTGCAGACACCAGGTGAACCGCAGGCAAGCGAATGGCGCCTTTCAGCCACCAGGTCAACCCCGGGTAAGCGAATGGGGCCTTGCAGACAACAGGTTAACCCCGGGCAAGCAAATGGGGCCTTGCTGCCCGCAGGTCACCCCCAGGTAAGCGAATGGGGTCTTGGAGCCACCAGATCAACCCAATGCAAGCGAATGGGGCCTTGGAATCACCAGGTCAACCCCAGGCAAATGATTGGGGTGTTCCAGCCACCAGGTCAAACCCAGGTAAGTGAATGGGGCCTTGGAGACAGCAGGTCATCCCAATGTTAGCGAATGGGGCCTTTCAGCCACCAGGTCAATCCCAGGTAAGCGAATGGGGCCTTGCAGAAACCAGGTCAACCCCCAGCAAGCCTATGGGGACGTGCAGCCACCAGGTGAACCCCGGTTAAGTGAATTGCGCCGTGCAGCCACCAGGTCAACCCCAGGTAAGCGAATGGGGCCTTGCGGACACCAGGTCAACCCAGTGCAAGCCTATGGGCCCCTACAGCCACAGGGTCAAACCCAGGTAAGTGAATGGGGCCTTCCAGCCACCATGTCAACCCCAGGCAAGCGAATGGGGCCTTGCAGACACCAGGTCGATCCCAGGGAAGCTAAAGGGGCCTTGCAGCCACCAGGTCAACCCAATGCAAGTGAATGGGGCCTTGCAGCCACCAGTATAATCCAGGCAAGCAAATGGAGCCTTGCAGCCACCAGGTATACCCCTTGCAAGCCTATGGGGCCCTGCAGACACCACGTGAACCCCAGGTAAGTGAATGGGTCCTTTCAGCCACCAGGTCAGACCTGAGGAATCGAATGGGGCCTTGCACCTACCAGGTCAAACCCATTTAAGCGAATGGGGCCTGGAAGCCACCAGGTCAACCCCAGGCAAGCGAATTGGGTTCCAGCCACCTGGTCAACCCCAGGTAGGCTAATGGTGCCCTGCAGCCACCAGGTCAACCCAATGCAAGGAAATGGGGCTTGCAGCCACCAGGTCAAACTACTGCAAGCCTCTGGGTCCTGCAGCCACCAGGTGAACCCCAGGCATCCCTAAAGGGTCTTTTAGAGCCCACATCGACCCCAAGCAAGCGAATGGGGCCTTGAAGCCACCAGGTTAATCCCAGGAAAGCAAATGTGGCCTGGGAGACACCAGGTGAAACCCCTGCAAGCCCATAGAGCCCTGCAGCCACCAGGTCAACCCCAGGCATGCCTAAGGGGACTTTTGGAGCCCATGTCAACCCCCGGAAAGAGAATGGGGCCTTGCAGCCACCAGGTCAACCCCGGGCAAGTGAATGGGGCCTTGCAGACACCTGGTCAACCCAAGACAACTGAATGGGGCCTTGCAGGACACCCGGTCAATGCAATCCAACTGAATGGGGCCTTTCAGCCACCAGGTCCATCAGAATCAAGCGAATGGCGCCTTGCAGCCACGTAGTCTACCCCAGGTCAGCGAATGGGGCCTTGCACACACCAGGTCAACCCGATGCAAGTGAATGGGGCCTTTCAGCCACCGGGTGAACCCCAGCCAAGTGAATGTGTCCTTGCAGCCACCAGGCCAAACCCAAATAAGCGAATGGGGCCTTGCAACCACCAAGTCAAACCCCTGCAAGCCTATGGGCCCCTCCAGCCACCAGGTCAACACCAGCTAAGTGAATTGGGGCCTTGCATCCACCAGGTCTACCCCAGGTAAGCAAATGGGGCCTTGCAGACACCAGGTCAACCCAATGCAAGCGAATAGGGCCTTGCAGCCACCAGGTCAACCCCAGGCAAGTGAATGAGACCTTTGCAGCCATTCAGGTCAAACCCCTGCAAGCCTATAGGGCCCTGCAGCCCCCAGGACAACCGCACCAATGCCTAAGGGGAATTTTGGGAGCACACGTCAACTCAGGGCAAGCGAATGCGGCCTTGCAGTGACGAGGGCAATCCCCGGAAAGAGCATGGGGCCTTGCAGGCGCCAGGTCAACCCCAGGCAAGCGAATGGGTCCTTGCATCCACTAGGTCAACCCCAGCCAAGTGAATGGGGCCTTGCAGCCACCAGGTAAACCCCAGGAAAGCGAATGGGCCCCTCCAGCCACCAGGTCAACACCAGCTAAGTGAATTGGGCCTTGCGTCCACCAGGTGTACCCCAGGTAAGCAAATGGGGCCTTGCAGACACCAGGTCAACCCCCTGCAAGGCGAACGGGTCCTTGCAGCCACCAGGTCAAACCCAGGCAAGCGAATGGGGCCTTGCAGCCACCAGGTGTAACTCAGGCAAGCCTACAGGGCCTTGTAGCCACCAGGACAACCCAATGCAAGCGAATGGGGCCTTGCAGCCACCAGGTTAACCCCAGGTAAGCGAATTGGGCCTTGCAGCCCCCACTTCAAACCCAGGTAAGTGAATGGGGCCTTGCTTCCACCAGGTTCAACCCCAGGTAAGCGAATGGGGCCTTGCAGACACTACGTCAACCCAAGGCAAGTGAATGGGGCCTCGAATCTGCCATGTCAACCCCCTGCCAGTCTATGGGGTCCTGCAGTGACCAGGTGAACGCCAGGTAAGTAAATGTGGCCTTGCAGCCACAAGGTCAACCCAATTAAGAACGAATGGGGCCTTGCACCCAGCAGGTTATACCCAGGTAAGCGGGTGGGGCCTTGCAGCCACAAGGTCAACCCCAGGTAAGTGAATGGGGCCTTGCAGCCACCAGGTCAACCCCAGGCAACTGAATGGAGCCTTGCAGCCACCAGGTCAAACCCAGTTAAGCGAATGGGGCCTTGCAGCCACCAGGTCAACCCGAGGCAACTGAATGGAGCTTTGCAGACACCAGGTCAACCTAATGCAAGTGAATGGGGTCTTGCAGCCGCCAGATCAACTCTGGGCAAGCAAATGCGGCCTTGCAGCCACCAGGTCAACCCCCTGCTGGCGTATGGGTCCGTGCAGCCACCACGTGAACCCCAGTCATGCCTAAGGGGACTTTTGGAGCCCACGTCAACCTCAGGAAAGCCAATTGGGCCTTGCAGCCACCAGGTCAACCCAGGGCAACATTATGGGGCCCTGCAGCCACTGGGTTAACCCCAGGTAAGTGAATGGGGCCTTGCAGCCACCAGGTCAACCCCAGGGAAGCGAATGGGGCCTTGGAGCCACAAGGTCAACCCCAGGCAAGACTACGGGGCCTTGCAGACACCAGGTCAAACCAGTGCAAGCGAAATGGGCGTTGCAGCCACCATGTCAACCCAAACTAACTGAATGGGTCCTTACAGCCACCAGGTCAACCCCAGGCAAGCAAATGGGTCCTGGCCCAGGTGCGGGGGGCACTCATTGGAGGGTAAAGCTCTGGTGGGGGGCACTTGATGGAGGCTTAAAGACCTGGGGGTTTGTGTGGGACCTGCGTCTGCACTCCCGGTGGTCCTTTGGGAGTGAAAGCCCGGGCGGCAGGAAGTTTGCGCCCCAGGTCAACCCCAGGGGTGCCAAGAGGGACTTTTGGAGCCAAGACCAACCCCAGGTAAGCGAAAGGGGCCTTGAAGCCACCAGGTCTTCCCCCTGGAAGCCAATGGAGCGCTGCAGCCACCGGGTCAACCCCAGGTAAGTGAATGGGGCCTTGCAGCCACTAGGTCAACCCCCTGCAAGCGAATTTTGCCTTGCAGCCACCAGGCCAACCCCAAGGAACCGAATGGGGCCTTGCAGCCACCAGGTCAATCCCATTTAAGGGAATGGGGCCTTGCAGCCACCAGGTCAACCCCAGGTAAGTGAATGGGGCCTTGCAGACACCAGGTCAACGCCTGCAAGTGAATGGGGCCTTGCAGCCTCCAGGTCAACCCCAGGCAAGCGAATGGGGCCTTGAATACACCATGTCAACCTCCTGCGAGCCTATGGGGTCCTGCAGTGACCAGATGAACGCCAGGTAAGTCAATGGAGCCTTGCAGCCACCAGGTATACCCCAGCTAAGCGAATGAGGCCTTGCAGACACCAGGTCAACCCAGTGGAAGTTCATGGGGCCTTGCAACCACCAGGACAACCCCAGGCAACTGAATGCACCCTTGCAGCCACCAGGTGTAACTCAGGCCAGCGTACGGGGCCTTGCAGACACCAGGTCAACCCAAATGGAAGCCAATGGGGCCTTGCAGCCACCAGGTCAACCCTAAGTTATCGAATGGGGCCTTGCAGCCGCCAGGTCAACCCCAGGTAAGTGAAAGGGGCCTTGCAGCCATCAGGTGGACCCCAGGTAAGCGAATGGAGCCTTGTAGACTCCAGGTGAAACCCAGGCAAGCCAATGGGCCCAGCAGAAACTAAGTCAACCCAATGCAAGCGAATGGGGCTTGGAGACACTTGGTCTACCCCAGGTAAGTGAATTGGGCCTTGCAGCCACCAGGTCAACCCAATGCAAGTGAATGTGGCCTTGCAGCCACCAGGTCAACCCCATTTAAAGGGAATGGAGCCTTGCAGCCACCAGGTGAACCCCAGGTAAGTGAATGGAGCCTTGTAGATACCAGGTGAAACCCAGGCAAGCGAATGGGGCCTTGCAGCCACCAGGTCAACCCAACGCAAGTGAAGGTGGCCTTGCAGCCACCAGGTCAACCCCAAGCAAGCGAATGGGGCCTTGCAGCCACCAAGTCAACACCCTGCAAGCCTATGGGGCCCTGCAGCCACAAGGTGAACCCCAGGTAGAGTGAAAGGGGCCTTGCAGCCACCAGGTCAACCCCAGGTAAGCGAATGAGGCCTTGCAGCCACCAGGTCAACCCAATGCAAGTGAATGTGGACTTGCAGCCACCAGGTCAACCCCAGGCATCGGAATGGAGCCTTGCAGCCACCAGGTGTAACACAGGCAAGCCTACGGGCCTTGCAGACACCAGGTCAACTGAATGCAAGCGAATGGGGCGAGCAACCACCAGGTTAACCCACTGGAAGCGAATGCGGCCTTGCAGCCACCAGGTCAACCCCAAGTGAACGAATGGGGACTTGCATCAACAGTTCAACCCCATTTAAGGGAATCGGGCCTTGCAGCCACCAGGTCCGCCCCAGGCAAGCAAATGGGGCCTTGACCAGGTCAACCCCCGAGAAGAGAATGGGGCCTTGCATACACCAGGTCAACCACAGGCAAGCGCATGGATCCTTGCATCCACCAGGTCAACCCCAGGCAAGTGAATGGGGCCTTGAGGCCACCAGCTGAACCCCAGGTAAGTGAATGGGGCCTTGCAGGCACTGGGTTAACCCAAGGTAAGCGAATGGCGGCTTCATCCACCAGGTCAACCCAATGCAAGCGAATGGGGCCTTGCAGCCCCAGGTCAACCCCCTGTAAGCCTATGGGGCCTGCATCCACCAGGTGAACCCCAGGTAAGCGAATGGGGCCTTGCAGCAACCAGGTTAACCCCCAGCGAATGGGCCCTTGCAGCCACCAGTCAACCCCAAGTAATCGACTCATGGGGCCTTGCAGCCACCAGGTCAACCCCGGGCAAGCAGCCTTGCAGCCACCAGGTCAACCACAGGAAAGCAAATATGACTTTGCAGCCACCAGGTTAACCCAATCCAGGTGCAAATGGGGCCCTCCATCCACCAGGTGAACCCCAGGTAAATGAATGGGGACTTGCAGCCACGAGGTCAACTCCCTGCAAGCCTACGGGGCCTTGCAGCCACCAGGTCCAACCCCTGAAAGCGAATGGGGCTTGCACCCACCAGGTCAACCTCAAGCAACTGAAAGGGGCCTTGAAGCCACCAGGTCAAACCCAGGGTAGTCAACCCAATGCAAATGAAAGAGGCCTTGAAGTGAACAGGTTAACCCCCTGCAAGCGAATGGGGCCTTGCAGCCACCTCGTCAACCCCACGTAAGAGAATGGGGCCTTGCAGCCGCCAGGGCAACACCCTGTAAGCCTATGGGGCCCTGCAGCCACGAGGTCAACCCCAGACATACCTAAGGGGACTTTTGGAGCCCACGTAAACCCCAGGAAAGTGAATGGGGCCTTGCAGCCAGCAGGTCAACTCAAGGCAAGCGAATGGGGCCTTGCAGCCACCAGGTCCACCCCAGGCAAGCGAATTGGGCTTGCAGCCACCAGGTCAACCTGAAGCAAGCCTGCAGGGGCTTGCAGACACCAGGTCAACCCCAGGCAAGCGAATGGGGCCTTGCAGTGACCAGGTCAACCCCCCGGAAAGAGAATGGGGCCTTGCATCCACCAGGTCAACCACAGGCAAGCGAATGGATCCTTGCATCCACCATGTCAACCCCAGCCAAGTGAATGGGGCCTTGAGGCCACCAGGTGAACCCCAGGTAAGTTAATGGGGCCTTGCAGCCACTGGGTTAACCCCAGGTAAGCGAATGGGGGCTTTCAGCCACCTTGTCATCCCAATGCAAGCAAATGGGGCCTTGCAGCCACCAGGTCAACCCCCTGCAAGCCTATGGGGCCCTGCAGTCACCAGGTGAACCCCAGGTAACTGAAAGGGGACTTGCATCCACCAGGTGAACCCCAGGTAAGCGAATGGGGCCTTGCAGCAACCAGGTCAACCCCCGGTAAGCGAATGGGGCCTTGCACAAACGAGGTCAACCACAGGAAAGCAAATGTTGCCTTGCGGACACCAGGTCAAACCCAGGCTACGGAATGGAGCCTTGCAGCCACCAGGTGTAACTCAGGGAAGCCTACGGGGCCTTGCAGACACCATGTCAACTCAATGCAAGCAAATGGGGCGTCGCAGCCATCAGGTCAACCCAAAGGAAGCGAAAGGGGCCTTGAAGGCTCCAGGTTAACCTAATGCAATTGAATGGCCCTTGCAGGCACCAGGTCAACACCAGGCAATCCTACGGGGCCTTGCAGACACCAGGTCAACTGCAGGTAAGCGGATCGGGTCTTGTAAACACCAGTTCAACCCAATGCAATTGAAAGGGGCCTTGCAGGCACCAGGTGAACCCCAGGCAAGGCTACGGGGCCTTGGAGCCACCAGGTCAACCCCCTGGAAGCCTATGGGGCCCTGCATCCACCAGGTGAACCCCAGGTAAGTGAATGGCACCTTGAGCCACCAGATCAACAACAGGCAAGCGCATCTGGCTTTGCAGCCACCAGGTCAAGCCCAGGGAAGCGAATGTGGCCTTCCAGCCACCAGGTCAACCCCCTGCAAGCGAGTGGGGCCCTGCAGCCACCAGGTAAACCCCGGGCAAGCGAACTGGCCCTTGGAGCCACCAGGTCAACCCCCTGCAAGCCTATGGGGCCCTGCAGCCACCGGGTGAACCCCACGTAATTGAATGGGGCCTAGCAGCCACCAGGTCAACCCCATTTAAGCGAATGGTGCCTTGCAGCCACCAGGTCAACCCCAAGTGATCGAATGGGGCCTTGCACCCACCAGGTGAACCCCAGGCAAGCGAATGGGGCTTGCAGCCACCAGGTCAATCCCCTAAAAGAGCATGGGGCCTTGCAGCCACCCTGTCAACCCCAGGCAAGTGAATGTGGCCGTGCAGACACCAGGTCAAACCCCTGCAAGCGAATGGGTCCTAGCAGCCACCAGGTCAACCCCAGGCAAGCGAATGGGGCCTTGCCACCACCAGGTCAAACCCCTGCAAGCGAATGGGTCCTAGCAGCCACCAGGTCAACCCCAGGCAAGCGAATGGGGCCTTGCCACCACCAGGTCAGTCCCAGTTAAGCGAATGGGGACTTGGAGCCACCAGATCAACCCCGGGGAAACTAATGGGGCCTTGCAGCCACCAGGTCAGCCCCCTGCAAGGCTATGTAGCCCTTTAGCCACCGGGGCAACCCCAGGTAAAGTGAATGGGGTCTTGCAGCCCCCAGGTCAACCCCAGGTAAGTGAATGGGGCATTGCAGACACCAGGTCAACCCCCTGCAAGCGAATGTTGTGTGGCAGCCACCAGATCCACCCCAGGCAAGTGAATGGGGCCTTGCACCACCAGTTGTAACTCCGGCAAAACTACAGGGCCTTGCAGACACCAGGTCAACCCATTCCAAGTGAATGGTGCCTTCCAGCCACCAGATCAACCCCAGGCAAGCGAATGGGGCCTTGCAGCCACAAGCTCAACCCAAGGCAAGCAAATGTGGCCTTGCAGCCACCAGGTCAACCCCAAGTAATCGAATGGGGCCTTGCAGCCACCAAGTCAACCCCATTAAAGCGAATGGCGCCCCGCAGCCACCAGGTGTAACTCAGGCAAGCCTACGGGGCCTTTCACACACCAGGTCAACCCAATGCAAGCGAAAGGGGCCTTCCAGCTGCCAGGTTAACCCAATGCAATTGTATGGCCCTTGCAGGCATCAGGTCAACCCCAGCCAAGCCTACGGGACGCTGCAGCCACCGGGTCAACCCCAGTTAAGTGAATGGGGCCTTGCAGATACCAGGTCAACCCAATGCAAGAGAATGCGGCATTGCAGCCACCAGGTCAACCGCACTTAAGTGAATGGGGCCTTGCAGATACCAGGTCAACCCAGTGCAACCGTATGGGACCTTGCAGCCACCAGGTCAACACCATGCAAGCGAATGGGGCCTTGCAGCCACCAGGTGTAACTCAGGCAAGCCTACGGGGCCTTGCAGCCACCAGGTCAACCCAAAGCAAGTGAATGGAGCCTTGCAGCCACCAGGTCAACCCAATGCAAGTGAATGGATCCTTGCAGCCACCAGGTGAACCCCAGGCAAGCAAATGGGGCCTGGCCCAGGTGCGGGGGGCACACCTTGGAGGCTTAAGCTCCTGTGGGGGGGGGCACTTGATGGATGCTTAAGCCCCTGGGGGTTGTGTGGTTCCTGCGTCCGCACTCCCGGTGGTTGTTTGGGAGTGAAACCCGGGGCGGAAGGACGTATGGGCACCAGATCAAAGTCAGGCATGCCTGGGGGGACTTTTGGGGCCCAGGTCAACCCCAGGTAAGCGAATGGGGCCTTGCAGCCATCAGGTCAACCACCTGCAAGCCTATGGGGCCCTGCAGCCACCGGGTCAACCCCAGGTAAGTGAATGGGGCCTAGCAGCCACCAGGTCAACCCCATTTAAGTGAATGGTGCCTTGCAGCCACCAGGTCAACCCCAAGTGATCGAATGGGGCCTTGCACACACCAGGTGAACCCCAGGCAAGCGAATGGGGCCTTGCAGCCACCAGGTCAATTCCCTGCAAGAGACTGGGGCCTTGCAGCCACCTGGTCAACCCGAGGCAAGTGAATGTGGCCATGCAGCCACCAGGTCAGCCCCCTGCAAGGCTATGGAGCCCTGCAGCCACCGGGGCAACCCCAGGTAAGTGAATGGGGTCTTGCAGTCACCAGGTCAACCCCAGGTAAGTGAATGGGGCCTTGCAGACACCAGGTCAACCCAATGCAAGTGAATGGGGCCTTGCCGCCACAAGGTCAACCCCAGGTAAGTGAATGGGGCCTTGGAGACACCAGGTCAACCCCCTGCAAGCGAATGTTGGTTGCAGCCACCAGATCCACCCCAGGCAAGTGAATGGGGCCTTGCACCACCAGGTGTAACTCCGGCAAAACTACAGGGCCTTGCAGACACCAGATCAACCCATTCCAAGTGAATGGTGCCTTCAAGCCACCAGATCACCCCAGGCAAGCGAATGGCGCCTTGCAGCCACAAGTTCAACCACAGGCAAGAAAATGTGGCCTTGCGGCCAACTGGTCAACCCAATGCAAGTGAATGGGGCCTTGCAGCCACGAGTTCAACCAAATGTAACTGAATTTGTCCTTGCAGCCAGCAGGTCAACCCCAGGTAAGCTAATGTGTCTCTGCAGCCACCAGGTCAACCCCAGGTTAGTGAATGGTGCCTTGCAGCCACTAGGTCAACCCCAGGCAAGCGAATGGGGCCTTGCAGCCACCAGGTCAACCCCAGGTAAGTGAATGGGGCCTTGCATCCACCAGGTCAAACCCTGGCAAGCCTATGGGGCCCTGGAGCCACCAGGTCAACCCCAGGGAAGTGAATGGGGCCTTGCCCAGGTGCAGGGGGGCACTCCTTGGAGGCTTAAGCCCGGGTGGGGGGTGCAATTGATGGAGGCTTAAACCCCTGGCGGTTGTGCGGGTCCTGCGTCCGCACTCCCGCTGCTTGTTAGGCAGTGAAGCCCTGGACGGCAGCAAGTCTGGGCACCAGGTCAACCCCAGGCATGCCTAGGGGGACATTTGGAGCCCAGGTCAAGCCCAGGCAAGAGAATGTGGTGTTGCAGCCACCAGGTCAACCCCAGGCAAGTGAATGGGGCCTTGCAGCCAGCAAGTGAATCCCAGGCAAGCGAACGGGGCCTTGCAGCCACCAGGACAACCCAATACAAGCGAATGGGGCGTTGCAGCCACAATGTGAACCCAAGGCAAGTGAATGGGGCCTTGCAGCCACCAGGACAACCCGCTGCAAGCCTATGGGGCCCTGGAGTCACCGGGTGAAACCCAGGTAAGTCAATCGGGCCTTGCAGGCACCAGGTCAACACCAAGAAATCAAATGGGGCCTTGCAGCCAGCAGGTCAACCCCATTTAAGCGAATGGTGCCTTGCAGCCACCAGGTCAACCCCAAGTAATCGAATGGGGCGTTGCATCCACCAGGTGAACCCCCTGCCAGCCTATGCGGTCCTGCAGCCACAAGGTCAACCCCAGGGAAGGGAATGGGGCTTTGTAGCCACCAGGTCAACCCCAGGTAAGTGAATGGGGCCTTGAAGACACCACGTCAACCCAATGCAAGCGAATGGGGCCTTGCAGCAAGCAGGTCAACCCCAGGCAACTGAATGCAACCTTGCAGCCACCTGGTGTAACTCAGGCAAGCCTACGGGGCCTTGGAGACACCAGGTCAACTCAATGCAAGTGAATGGGGCCTTGCAAACACCAGTACAAACCACTGCAAACCTATAGGGCCCTGCAGCCACGAGGTCAACCCAATGCAAGCGAATGGGGCATTGCAGCCAACAGGTGAACCCCAGGTTAGCGAATGTTGCCTTGCAGCCACCAAGTCAACCCCAGGCAAGCGAATGGGGCCTTGCAGCCACCAGGTCAACCCCAGGTAAGCGAATGGGGACTTACAGCCACCAGGTGAACCCCCTGTCAGCCTATGCGGTCCTGCAGCCACCAGGTCAACCCCAGGGAAGGGAATGGGGCCTTGTAGCCACCAGGTCAACCCCAGGTAAGTGAATGGGGCCTTGAAGACACCAGGTCAACCCAATGGAAGCCAATGGGGCCTTGCAGCGAGCAGGTCAAACCCAGGCAACTGAATGCAGCCTTGCAGCCACAAGGTGTAACTCAGGCAAGCCTACGGGGCCTTGGAGACACCAGATCAACCCAATGCAAGTGAATGGGGCCTTGCAGACACCAGTTCAACCCCAGGTAAGCGAATGGGGCCTTGCAGCCACCAGCTCAATTCCTGCGAGTGAATGGGGCTTGCAGCCACCAGGTCAACCCCAGCTCAGCTAATGGGGCCTTGCAGCCACCTGCTCAACCCAATGCAAGCGAATGGGGCCTTGCAGCCACCAGGTCAACCCCAAGCAACTGAAAGGGGCCTTGCAGCCACCAGGTCAAACCCAGGCAAGTGAACGGGGCCTTGCAGACACCAAGGCATCCCAATGCAAATGAATGGGGCCTTGATGTGACCAGGTGAACCCCCTGCAAGCGAATGGGGCCTTGCAGCCACCAGGTCAACCCCACGTAAACGAATGGGGCCTTGCAGCGGCCAGGGCAACCCCCTGCAAGCCTATGGGGCCCTCCAGCCACGAGGTCAACCCCAGGTATGACTAAGTGGACTTTTGGAGCCCACGTAAACCCCAGGAAAGTGTATGGGGCCTTGCAGCCACCAGGCCAACTCCAGGCAAGCGAATCGGACCTTACAGCCACCAGGTCAACCCCAGGCAACTGAATGGGCCCTTGCAGGCACCAGGTGTAACTCAGGCAAGCCTACGGGGCCTTGCAGACACCAGGTCAACCCAATGCAAGCGAATGTTGCCTTGCAGACACCAGGTTAACGCCATGCAAGCGAACGGGGCCTTGCAACCACAAGGTGAACCCGAGGTAAGCGAATTGGGTCTTGCAGGCAGCAGTTCAACTCCCTGCAAGCGTATGGGGCCCTGCAGCCACCGGGTCAACTCCGGGTAAGTGAATGGGGCCGTGCAGCCACCAGGTCAACCCCAAGTAATCGAATGGGTCCTGGCCGCCACCAGGCGAACAGCATTTAAGCGAATGGGCCCTTCCAGCCACCAGGTCAACCCCAAGAAATCGAATGGGGCCTTGCAGCCACCAAGTCAACCCCATTTAAGCGAATGGGGCCTTGCAGCCACCAGGTCAACCCCAGGCAAGCAAATTGGGCCCTGCAGCCACCAGGTGTAACTCATGCAAGCCTACGGGGCCTTGCAGACACCAGGTCAACCCAATGCAAGCGAAAGGGGCCTTGCAGCCGCCAGGTTAACCCAATGCAATTGTATGGCCCTTGCAGGCACCAGGTCAACCCCAGCCAAGCCGACGGGATCTTGGAGCCACCAGGTCAACCCCCTGCAAGCCTATGGGACCCTGCAGCCACCGGGTCAACCCCAGTGCAAGCGTATGGGACCTTGCAGCCACCAGGTCAACGAAATGCAAGCGAATGGGGCCTTGCAGCCACCAGGTCAACCCCATGCAAGCGAATGGGGCCTTGCAGCCACCAGGTGTAACTCAGGCAAGCCTACGGGGCCTTGCACGCACCAGGTCAACCCAATGCAAGTGAATGGATCCTTGCAGCCACCAGGTGAACACCCAGGCAAGCAAATCGGGCCTGGCCCAGGTGCGGGGGGCACACCTTGGAGGCTTAAGCTCCTGTGGTGGGGGGAACTTGATGGACGCTTAAGCCCCTGGGGGTTGTGTGGTTCCGTGCACTCCCGTGAAACCCCAGAAGCACGTATCACCAGGTCAACCCCAGGTGCCTGTTTGGAGCCCAGGTCAACCCCAGGAGCGTAACCCGGCCAGGTCAAGCAAGCCACGCCCTGCATGGTGAACTCCAGATAATTGAATGGGGCCTTGCAGCCACCAGGTAAGCGGAATGGGGCCTTGGCTGAATGTGGCCTTCAGCCATGCAAGCAGGCCTTCAACCAGGTCAACCAGAGGTAAATGTGGCGTTTCAGCAAGCGCAATGCAAGCGAATGGGCCCTTGCATCCACCAGGTCAACGCCAGGCAAGTGAATGAGGCCTTGCAGCCACCAGGTTAACCCCAGGCAAGTGAATGAGGCCTTGCAGCCACCAGGTCAACCCCAGGCAAGCGAATGGGGCCTTGTAGCCAACAGGTCCACCCTAGTTAAGCGAATGGGGCCTTTCAGACACCAGGTCAACCCAATGCAAGCGAATGGCCCCTTGCATCCACCAGGTCAACGCCAGGCAACTGAATGAGGCCTTGCAGCCACCAGGTTAACCCCAGGCAAGTGAATGAGGCCTTACAGCCACCAGGTCAACCCCAGGCAAGCGAATGGGGCCTTGCAGCCAACAGGTCCACCCTAGTTAAGCGAATGGGGCCTTGCATCCGCTAGGTCAACCCCAGGAAAATGAAATTGGCCTTGCTTCCTCCAGGTCAACGCCAGGCAACTGAATGAGGCCTTGCAGCCACCATGTTAACCCCAGGCAAGTGAATGTAGCCTTGCAGCCACCAGATCAATTCCAGCCAAATAAATGGGGCCTTGCAGGCAACAACTCAACCACAGGAAAGCCTACCGGGCCTTGCAGCCACCACGTCAATCCCCTGCATGTGAATGGGGCCTTGCAGCCACGAGGTCAACCCCAGGCAAGCAAATGGCGCCTTGCAACTGCCAGGTCAACCCCCTGCAGTGAATGGGAGCTTCAAGCCACCAGGTGTAACTCAGACAAGCCTACGGGGCATTGCAGATACCAGGTCAGCCCCAGGTAAGTGAATGGGGCCTTGCAGCCACCAGGAGCACCCCAGGTAAGCGAATGGGGACTTGAAGACACCAGGTTAACCCAATGCAAGCCAATGGGGCCTTGAAGCCACCAGGTCAACCCCAGGCAAGTGAATGGGGCCTTGCAGCCACCAGGTTAACCCCAGGTAAGCGAATGGAGCCTTGCAGCCACCAGGTCAACCCCAGGTATGCGAATGGGGCCTTGCATCAAGCAGGTCAACCCGTTGCAACTCTATGGAGCCCTGCAGCAACCAGGTAAACCCCAGGTAAGTGAATGGGTCCTTGCAGCCACCAGGTCAACCCCAGGCATGCCTAAAAGGACATTTGGAGCCCACGTCAACCCCAGGCAAGCGAACAGGGCCTTGCAGTGACCAGGTGAACCCCTGGAAAGAGAATGGGGCCTTGCAGCCACCAGGTCAACCCCAGGCAAGCGAATGGGGACTTGCAGACAACAGGTCAACCCCAGGGAAGCGAAAGTGGCCTTGCATCCACCAGGTCAACTCCCTGAAAGCGAATGGGGCCTTGCAGACACCAGGTCACCCCAATGAAAGTGAATGGGGCCTTCAAGCCACCAGGACAACCCCAGGTATGCGAATGGGGCATGCAGCCACCAGATCAACCCCAGGCAAGCGCATGAGCCCTTGCAGACAACAGGTCAACCCCAGGGAAGCGAAAGTGGCCTTGCATCCACCAGGTCAACTCCCTAAAAGCGAATGGGGCCTTGCAGACACCAGGTCAACCCAATGCAAGTGAATGGGGCCTTCTAGCCACCAGGTCAACCCCTGCATGCGAATGGGGCCTTGCAGCCACCAGATAAAACCCAGGGAAGCGCATGAGGCCTTTCAGACAACAGGTCAACCCCAGGTAAGCGAATGGTGCCTTGCAACCACCAGGTCAGCCCAATGCAAGCCAATGGGCCTTGAAGACACCACTTCAACCGCCTGCGAGCCTATGGGGTCCTCCAGCGACCAGGTGAACGCCAGGAAAGTGAATGGGGCCTTGCACCCACCAGGTCCAAACCAGCCAAGCGAATGGGGCCTTTCAGACACCAAGTCAACCCCAAACAAGCCAATGGGGCTTGCAGACACCAGGTCAAACCAATTCAAGTGAAAGGGGCGTTGCAGGCAAAAGGTGTAACTCAGGCAAGCCTACAGGGCCTTTCAGTCACCAGGTAAACCCAATGCAAGCGAATGGGGCCTTGCAGCCATCAGGTTAACCCCAGGGAAGCGAATGAGGCCTTGCATCAACCAGGTCAACCTGCTGCAAGCGTATGGGGCCCTGCAGGAACCAGGTGAACCCCAGGTAGGTGAATGTGTCCTTGCAGCCACCAGGTCAACCCCAGGCATGCCTAAGAGGACATTTGGAGCCCACGTCAACCCCAGGCAAGCGAATGGGGTCTTGCAGCCACCAGGTCAACCCCAGGCAAGCGAATGGGGCCTTGCATCCACCAGGTCAACCCCAGGCAAGCGAATGGGGCCTTGCAGCCACCAGGTATACCCCGTGCAAGCCTATGGGGCCCTGCGGACACCACGTGAACCCCAGGTAAGTGAATGGGTCCTGTCAGCCACCAGGTCAACCGCAAGGAATCGAATGGGGCCTTGCACCTACCAGGTCAAACCAGTGAAGCGAATGGGGCCTTGCAGCCACCAGGTCCACCCAATGCAAGGGAATGGGGTCTTGAAGCCACCAAGTCAACCCCAGGAAAGTAAATGGGGCCTTGCACATCCAGGTCATCCCAATGCAAGCGTATGGGACCTTGCAGCCACCACGAGAACCCCCTGCAAGCCTATGGGGCCCTGCATCCACCAGGTGAACTCCAGATAAGTGAATAGGGCCTTGCAGTCACCAGGTCAACCCCAGGCAAGTGAATGGGGCCTTGCAGCCACCAGGTTAACCCCAGGCAAGCGAATGTGGCCTTGCAGTGAGAAGGGCAACCCCCGGAAAGAGAATGGGGCCTTGTAGCCACTAGGTCAACCGCAGGCAAGCGAATGGATCCTTGCAACCAATAGGTCAACCCCATGCAAGCGAATGTGTCCTTGCAGCCACCAGGCTAAACCCAGGTAAGCTAAAGGGGCCTTGCAGCCCCCAGGTCAACCCCAGGTAAGCTAAAGGGGCCTTGCAGCCACCAGGTCTATCCCAGGCAAGCGAATCGGGCCTTGTAGCCACCAGGTTTACCCTAGGTAAGCGAATGGGG
>NW_028324426.1:1707646-1740968 GCF_052110815.1 Crocodylus siamensis | reverse complement strand
GTTGACCTGGTGGCTAGAAGGCCCCATTCACTTGCATTGGGTTGACCTGGTGTCTGCAAGGCCCCATTCGCTTTCAGGGAGTTGACCTGGTGGATGCAAGGCCACTTTCGCTTCCCTGGGGTTGACCTGTTGTCTGCAAGGGCTCATGCGCTTGCCTGGGGTTGATCTGGTGGCTGCAAGGCCCCATTCGCATACCTGGGGTTGTCCTGGTGGCTTGAAGGCCCCATTCACTTGCATTGGGGTGACCTGGTGTCTGCAAGGCCCCATTCGCTTTCAGGGAGTTGACCTGGTGGATGCAAGGCCACTTTCGCTTCCCTGGGGTTGACCTGTTGTCTGCAAGTCCCCATTCGCTTGCCTGGGGTTGACCTGGTGGCTGCAAGGCCCCATTCTCTTTCCAGGGGTTCACCTGGTCACTGCAAGACCCTGTTCGCTTGCCTGGGGTTGACGTGGGCTCCAAATGTCCTTTTAGGCATGCCTGGGGTTGACCTGGTGGCTGCAAGGACCCATTCACTTACCTGGGGTTTACCTGGTTGCTGCAGGGCTCCATAGAGTTGCAACGGGTTGACCTACTTGATGCAAGGCCCCATTCGCATACCTGGGGTTGACCTGGTGGCTGCAAGGCCCCATTCGCTTACCTGGGGTTAACCTGGTGGCTGCAAGGCCCCATTCACTTGCCTGGGGTTGCCCTGGTGGCTGCAAGGCCCTATTCACTTATCTGGAGTTCACCTGGTGGATGCAGGGCCCCATAGGCTTGCAGGGGGTTCTGGGGGTGGCTGCAAGGTCCCATACGCTTGCATTGGGATGACCTGGATGTGCAAGGCCCCATTTACTTTCCTGGGGTTGACTTGGTGGCTTCAAGACCCCATTCCCTTGCATTGGGTGGACCTGGTGGCTGCAAGGCCCCATTCGCTTGCATTGGTTTGACCAGGTGGCTGCAAGGCCCCATACGCTTACCTGGGGTTGACATGGTGGCTGCAAGGCCCCATTCAAGTCCCTGGGGTTCACCTGGTGCCTACAGGGCCCCATAGGCTTGCAGGTGGTTGACCTGGTGGCTGCAAGGCCCAAGATGCATTCCTGGGGTTCACCTGGTGGCGGCCAGGCCCCATTCGCTTACCTGGGGTTAACCTGGTGGCTGCAGGGCCCCATTCGCTTGGATTGGGTTCACCTGGTGGCTGGAAAAGCGCATTAGCTGGCATTGGGTTGACCTGCTGTCTGCAAGGCCCCATTCGTTTACCTGGGGTGGACCTGGTGGCTGCAAGGCCCCATTCGCTTACAGTGGGTTGACCTGGTGGCTGAAAGGACCCATTCCCTTAAATGCGGTTGACCTGGTGGCTGCCAGGACCCATTCGCTAGCCTGGAGTTGACGTGGTGGCTGCAACGACCAATTCACTTGCATTGTGTTGACCTGGTGGCTGCAAGGCCCCATTTGCGTGCATTGAGTTGACCTGGTGGCTGCAAGGCCTCGTAGGCTTCCCTGAGTTACACATGGTGGCTGCAAGGCCCCAAGCGCTTGTAGCAGGTTGACCTGGTGAGTGCAAGGCCACATTCACTTGCCTGAGGTAGACCTGGTGGCTGCAATGCCCCATTCACATGCAGGGGTAGACCTGGTGGGTAGAAGGCCCCATTCACTTGCATTGGGGTGACCTGGTGTCTGCAAGGGCCAATTAGCTTAAGTGGGGTTGACCTGTTGTCTGCAAGGCCCCATTCTATTCTAGGGGGTTGACCTGGTGCCTGCAAGGCCCTATTCGCTTCCCTGGGGTTGACCTGTTGTCTGCAAGGCCTCATGCGCTTGCCTGGGGTTGATGTGGTGGCTGCAAGGCCCCATTCACTTGCCTGGGGTTGACCTGGTGATTGCAAGACCCCTTTCACTTGCATTGGGTTAACCTGGTGTCTGAAAGGCCCCATCCGCTTACCTGGGGTTGACCTGGTGGCTGCCAGGCCGCGTAGGCTTGCCTGAGTTACACCTGGTGGCTCCAAGGCTGCATTCAGTTGCCTGCGTTTGACCTGCTGGCTGCAAGGCCCCGTGCACTTCCATTGGGTTGACCTGGTATCTCCAAGGCCCCATTCAATTACCTAGGTTTGACCCGGTGGATGCTGGGCCCCTATCACTTACCTGGGGTTCACCTGGTGGCTGCAAGGCCCCATTCGCTTCATTGGGTTAATCTGGTTCCTCCGAGGCCCCGTACGATTGCCTGGGTTACACCTGGTGGCTGCAAGGCCCCATTAACTAGCGTGGGGTGGACTTGGTGGCTGCAAGGCCCCATTCGCTAACCTAGGGTTGACCTGGTGGTTGAAAGGCCCCACTCACTTGCAGTGGGTTGCCCTGGTGGCTGCAAGGCCACGTTCACTTGCTTGGGGTTGACCTGGTGGCTGCAAGGCCCCATTTGCTTTCCTCTTGTTGACCTGTTGGTTGCAAGGCCCCATTATCTTGCCTGGGGTTCACCTGGTGGGTGCAGGTCCCATAGGCTTGCAGGGGGTTGACCTGGTGGCTGCAAGGCCCCATTCAGTTGAATTGGGTTGACCTGATGGCTGCAAGGCCCCATTCGCTTACCTGGGGTTGACCTGGTGGATGCAAGGCCCCATTCGCTTCCCTGGGGTTGACATGGTGGCTGCAAGGCCCCATAGGCTTGTAGGGGGTTGACCTGGTGGCTGCAAGGCCCCATTCGCTTAACTAGGGTGGACCTGTTGGATGCAAGGCCCCATTCGCTTGCAGGGGGTTGACCTGGTGGCTGCAAGGCCCCATTCGCTTGCAGGGGGTTGACCTCTTGGCCGCAAGGCCCCATTCTCTTTCCTGGGGTTAACCTGGTGGCTGCAGGTCCCATAGCCTTGCACGGGGTTGACCTGGTGGCTGCAAGGCCCCATTCGCTTACCTGGGGTTAACCTGGTGGCTGCAAGGCCCCATTCACTTGCCTGGGGTTGACCTCGTGGCTGCAAGGCCCCATTGGCTTGCATTGGGTTGACCTGGTGTCTGCAAGTCCCCATTCGCTTACCTGGGGTGCTCCTGGTGGCTGCAAGGCCCCATTCACTTACCTGGGGCTGACCTGGTATCTGCAATGCCCCGTAGGCTTGTCTGAATTACACCTGGTGGCTTGAAGCTCCCATTCACTGCAGGGGGTTGACCTGGCGGTTGCAAGGCGCCATTTGCTTGCCTGGGGTTGACCTCGTGGCTGCAAGGCCCCATTCACATGCAGGGGGTTGACGTGGTGGCTGCAAGGCCCGGTAGGCTTTCCTGCGGTTGACTTGTTGCCTGCAAGGCCCCATTTATTTGGCTGCGATTGATCTGGTGGCTGCAAGGCTACATTCACTTGCCTGGGGTTAACATGGTGGCTGCAAGGTCCCATAGGCTTGCAGGGGGTTGACATGGTGGCTGCAAGGCCCATTCGCTTGCCTGGGGTTAACCTGGAGGAAGCAAGGCCAATTTCATTTGCTTGGGGTTGACCTAGCGGATGCAAGGCCCCATTCGCTTAACTAGGGTGGACCTGTTGGCTGCAAGGCCCCATTCGCTTGCCTGGGGTTGACCTGGTGGCTGTAAGGCCTATTCGCTTGCCTGGGGTTAACCTGGTGGCTGCAAGGCCTCATTCACTTGCCTGGCGTTGACCTGGTGGATGCAAGGGGCCATTCGCTTGCATTGGGTTGACCTGGTGTCTGAAAGGACCCATTCGCTTAACTAGGGTTGACCTGGTGGCTGCAAGGCCCCATTCGACCTGGTGGCTGCAAGGCCCCATTCGCTTGCCTGGGGTTGACCTGGTGGCTGCAAGGCCCCAAGGCCCCATGGATCAAGGCCCATTGCTTGCATTGGGTTGACCTGGTGTCTGAAACGCCACATCCGCTTACCTCGGGTTGACCTGGTGGCTGCAAGGCCCCTTTCGCTTGCATGGGGTTGACCTGTTGGCTGCAAGGCCACATTCAGTTGAATTGGGTTGACCTGGTGGCTGCAAGGCCCCATTCGCTTACGTGCGTTTCACCTGGTGGCTGCAAGGCCCCATTCAATTATCTGGAGTTCACCTGGTGGATGCAGGGCGCCATAGGCTTGCATGGGGTTGACCTGGCGCCTGCAAGGCCCTATACGCTTGCATTGGTTTGACCTGGTGGCTGCTAAGGCCCCATTCGCTTGCCTGGGGTTAACCTGGAGGAAGCAAGGCCCCATTCATTTCCCTGGGGTTTACCTGGTGTCTGCAAGGCCCCATTCACTTAACTAGGAGGGACCTGTTGGCTGCAAGGCCCCATTCGCTTGCAGGGGGTTGACCTGGTGGCTGCAAGGCCCCATGCAAAGGCCCCATTCGCTTGCATTGGGTTGACCTGGTGTCTGGCCCCGTAGTTGCCTGACCTGTGGCTGGGCTTCAGTTGCCTGGGGTTGACCTGCATTCGCTTGCAGGGTTGACCCCCATTCACTTACCTGGGGTTGACCTGGTGGCTACAAAGCCCCATTCCCTTGCCTGGGGTTGACCTGGTGGCTGCAGGACCCATAGGCTGCAGGGGGTTGACCTGGTGGCTGCAAGGCCCCATTCGCTTACTATGGGGTTGACCTGGTGGCTGCAAGGCCATTCATTGGTGGCTGCTTGCCTGGTGCCTGCAAGGCCCGATTGACTTACCTGGGGTTGAACTTGTTGGCTGCAAGGCCCCATTCGCTTGCCTGGGGTTGATCTGGTGGCTGCAAGGCCCCGTTCGCTTGCCATTCACTTGGAAGGCCCCATTCACTTGCCTGGGGTTGACCTGGTGTCTGCAGGGCCTGGGGTTGACCTGGTGCCCAGACTTGCTGCCGTCCAGGGCTTCACTGCCTTGCCGGGAGTGCGGACGCAGGACCCGCACAACCGTTTAAGCATCAATTGCACCCCCCACCCGGGCTTAACCTGGTGGCCCCCCTGCACCTGGGCAAGGCCCCATTCACTTCCCTGGGGTTGACCTGGTGGCTGCAGGGCCCCATAGGCTTGCCAGGGTTTGACCTGGTGGATGCAAGGCCCCATTCACTTACCTGGGGTTGACCTGGTGGCTGCAAGGCCCCATTCGCTTGCCTGGGGTTGACCTGGTGGCTGCAAGGCCCCATTCACTTACCTGGGGTAGACCTGGTGGCTGCAGAGACACATTCGCTTACCTGGGGTTCACCTGCTGGCTGCAAGGACAAATTCAGTTACATTTGGTTGACCTCGTGGCTGCAAGGCCCCATTCACTTGCATTGGGTTGACCTGTTGGCTGCAAGGCCACATTTTTGCCTGGGGTTCAACTTGTGGCTGCAAGGCCCCATTCCCTTGCCTGGGGTTCACCTGGTGGCTTGAAGGCACCATTCACTTGGAATGGGTTGACCTGGTGTCCGCAAGGCCCTGTAGTTTTGCCGGAGTTACAACTGGTGGTGCAAGGCCCCATTCACTTGCCTGGGGTGGATCTGGTGGCTGCAACGCAACTTTCCCTTGCAGGGGGTTGACCTGGTGTCTGCAAGGCCCCATTCACTTACCTGGGGTTGACCTGGTGGCTGCAAGACCCCATTCACTTACCTGGGGTTGCCCCGGTGGCTGCAGGGCTCCATAGCCTTGCAGGGGATTGACCTGGTGGCTGCAAGGCCCCATTCGCTTGCCTGGGGTTCACCTGGTGGGTGCAAGGCCCCATTCGATCACTTGGGGTTGACCTGGTGGCTGCAAGGCACCATTCGCTTAAATGGGGTTGACCTGGTGGCTGCAGGGCCCCATAGGCTTTCAGGGGGTTGACCTGGTGGCTCCAAGGGCCAGTTCGCTTGCCCGGGGTTTACCTGGTGGCTGCAGGGCCCCATAGGCTTCCAGGGGGTTGACCTGATGGCTGCAAGGCCCCATTCGCTTACCTGGGGTTGACCTGGGCTCCAAAAGTCCCCCCAGGCATGCCTGGGGTTGACCTGGTGCCCATACGTGCTTCTGCCCCGGGTTTCACTCCCAAACAACCACCGGGAGTGCGGACGCAGGAACCACACAACCCCCAGGGGCTTAAGCGTCCATCAAGTTCCCCCCACCACAGGAGCTTAAGCCTCCAAGGTGTGCCCCCCGCACCTGGGCCAGGCCCCATTTGCTTGCCTGGGGGTTCACCTGGTGGCTGCAAGGATCCATTCACTTGCATTGGGTTGACCTGGTGCGTGCAAGGCCCCGTAGGCTTGCCTGAGTTACACCTGGTGGCTGCAAGGCCCCATTCGCTTGCATGGGGTTGACCTGGTGGCTGCAAGGCCCCATTCGCTTGCATTTCGTTGACCTGGTGGCTGCAAGGTCCCATACGCTTGCACTGGGGTTGACCCGGTGGCTGCAGGGTCCCATAGGCTTGCAGGGGGTTGACCTGGTGGCTCCAAGATCCCGTCGGCTTGGCTGGGGTTGACCTGGTGCCTGCAAGGGCCATACAATTGCATTGGGTTAACCTGGCGGCTGCAAGGCCCCTTTCGCTTGCATTGGGTTGACCTGGTGTCTGCAAGGCCCCGTAGGCTTGCATGAGTTACACCTGGTGGCTGCAGGGCCCAATTTGCTTGCCTGGGGTTGACCTGGTGGCTGCAAGGCCCCATTCGCTTAAATGGGGTTGACTTGGTGGCTGCAAGGCCCCATTCGATTTCTTGGGGTTGACCTGGTGGCTGGAAGGGCCCATTCGCTTAAATGCTGTTCGCCTGGTGGCGGCCAGGACCCATTCGATTACTTGGGGTTGACCTGGTGGCTGCACGGCCCCATTCACTTACCCGGAGTTGACCCGGTGGCTGCAGGGCCCCATACGCTTGCAGGGAGTTGAACTGCTGCCTGCAAGACCCAATTCGCTTACCTCGGGTTCACCTTGTGGTTGCAAGGCCCCGTTCGCTTGCATGGCGTTAACCTGGTGTCTGCAAGGCAACATTCGCTTGCATTGGGTTGACCTGGTGTCTGCAAGGCCCCGTAGGCTTGCCTGAGTTACACCTGGTGCCTGCAAGGGCCCATTCAGTTGCCTGGGGTTGACCTGGTGGCTGTAAGGTCCGATTCGCTTGCCTGGAGTTGGCCTGGTGGCTGCAAGGCCCCATACACTTTCCTGGGGTTTACGTGGGCTCCAAAAGTCCACTTAGTCATACCTGGGGTTGACCTCGTGGCTGGAGGGCCCCATAGGCTTGCAGGGGGTTGCCCTGGCCGCTGCAAGGCCCCATTCGTTTACGTGGGGTTGACCTGGTGGCTGCAAGGCCCCATTCGCTTGCAGGGGGTTCACCTGGTCACGTCAAGGCCCCATTCATTTGCATTGGGATGCCTTGGTGTCTGCAAGGCCCCATTCACTTGCCTGGGTTTGACCTGGTGGCTGCAAGGCCCCTTTCAGTTGCTTGGGGTTGACCTGGTGGCTGCAAGGCCCCATTCGCTTGCATTGGGTTGAGCAGGTGGCTGCAAGGCCCCATTAGCTGAGCTGGGGTTGACCTGGTGGCTGCAAGCCCCATTCACTTGCAGGAATTGAGCTGGTGGCTGCAAGGCCCCATTCGCTTACCTGGGGTTGAACTGGTGTCTGCAAGGCCCCATTCACTTGCATTGGGTTGATCTGGTGTCTCCAAGGCCCCGTAGGCTTGCCTGAGTTACACCTTGTGGCTGCAAGGCTGCATTCAGTTGCCTGGGTTTGACCTGCTCGCTGCAAGGCCCCATTGGCTTCCATTGGGTTGACCTGGTGTCTTCAAGGCCCCATTCACTTACCTGGGGTTGACCTGGTGGCTACAAGGCCCCATTCCCTTCCCTGGGGTTGACCTGGTGGCTGCAGGACCGCATAGGCTGACAGGGGGTTCACCTGGTGGCTGTAAGTCCCCATTCGCTTACCTGGGGTTGACCTGGTGGCTGCAAGGCCCCATTCGCTTGCCTGGGGTTGACTTGGTGGCTGCAAGGCAACATTCGCTAACCTGGGGTTCACCTGTTGGCTGCAATGCCCCATTCGCTTGCATTGGGTTGACCTCGTGGCTGCAGGGCCCTATAGGTTTGCAGTGGTTTGTACTGGTGTTTGCAAGGCCCCATTCACTTGCATTGAGTTGACCTGGTGTCTCCAAGGCCCCGTAGGCTTGCCTGAGTTACACCAGGTGGCTGCAAGGTTGCATTCAGTTGCCTGGGGTTGACCTGCTTGCTGCAAGGCCCCATTCGCTTGCATTGGGTTGACGTGGTGTCTTCAAGGCCCCATTCACTTACCTGGGGTTGACCTGGTGGCTACAAAGCCCCATTCCCTTCCCTGGGGTTGACCTTGTGGCTGCAGGACCGCATAGGCTGGCAGGGGGTTCACCTGGTGGATGCAACGCCCCATTCGATTACTTGGGGTTGACCTGGTGGCTGCAAGGCACCATTCGCTTAAATGGTGTTGACCTGGTGGCTGCAAGGCCCCATTTGATTTCTTGGTGTTGACCTGGTGCCTGCAAGGCCCGATTGACTTACCTGGGTTTGACCCGGTGACTCCAGGGCCCCATAGGCTTGCAGCGGGTTGTCCTGGTGGCTGCAAGGCCCCATTCACTTGCCTTGGGTTCACATTGTGGCTGCAACGCCCCATTCGCTTGTATTGGGTTGTCCTGGTGGCTGCAAGGCCCCGTTCGCTTGCCTGGGATTCACTTGCTGGCTGCAAGGCCCCATTCACTTGCCTGGGGTTGACCTGGGCTCGAAATGTCCCCCTAGGCATGCCTGGGGTTGACCTGGTGCCCAGACTTGCTGCCGTCCAGGGCTTCACTGCCTAACAAGCAGCGGGAGTGCGGACGCAGGACCCGCACAACCGCCAGGGGTTTAAGCCTCCATCAATTGCACCCCCCACCCGGGCTTAAGCCTCCAAGGAGTGCCCCCCTGCACCTGGGCAAGGCCCCATTCACTTCCCTGGGGTTGACCTGGTGGCTCCAGGGCCCCATAGGCTTGCCAGGGTTTGACCTGGTGGATGCAAGGCCCCATTCACTTACCTGGGGTTGACCTGGTGGCTGCAAGGCCCCATTCGCTTGCCTGGGGTTGACCTAGTGGCTGCAAGGCACCATTCACTAACCTGGGGTAGACCTGGTGGCTGCAGAGACACATTCGCTTACCTGGGGTTCACCTGCTGGCTGCAAGGACAAATTCAGTTACATTTGGTTGACCTCGTGGCTGCAAGGCCCCTTTCACTTGCATTGGGTTGACCTGTTGGCTGCAAGGCCACATTTTTGCCTGGGGTTCAACTTGTGGCTGCAAGGCCCCATTCCCTTGCCTGGGGTTCACCTGGTGGCTTGAAGGCACCATTCACTTGGAATGGGTTGACCTGGTGTCCGCAAGGCCCTGTAGTTTTGCCGGAGTTACAACTGGTGGTGCAAGGCCCCATTCACTTGCCTGGGGTGGATCTGGTGGCTGCAACGCAACTTTCCCTTGCAGGGGGTTGACCTGGTGTCTGCAAGGCCCCATTCACTTACCTGGGGTTGACCTGGTGGCTGCAAGACCCCATTCACTTACCTGGGGTTGCCCCGGTGGCTGCAGGGCTCCATAGCCTTGCAGGGGATTGACCTGGTGGCTGCAAGGCCCCATTCGCTTGCCTGGGGTTCACCTGGTGGGTGCAAGGCCCCATTCGATCACTTGGGGTTGACCTGGTGGCTGCAAGGCACCATTCGCTTAAATGGGGTTGACCTGGTGGCTGCAGGGCCCCATAGGCTTTCAGGGGGTTGACCTGGTGGCTCCAAGGGCCAGTTCGCTTGCCCGGGGTTTACCTGGTGGCTGCAGGGCCCCATAGGCTTCCAGGGGGTTGACCTGATGGCTGCAAGGCCCCATTCGCTTACCTGGGGTTGACCTGGGCTCCAAAAGTCCCCCCAGGCATGCCTGGGGTTGACCTGGTGCCCATACGTGCTTCTGCCCCGGGTTTCACTCCCAAACAACCACCGGGAGTGCGGACGCAGGAACCACACAACCCCCAGGGGCTTAAGCGTCCATCAAGTTCCCCCCACCACAGGAGCTTAAGCCTCCAAGGTGTGCCCCCCGCACCTGGGCCAGGCCCCATTTGCTTGCCTGGGGGTTCACCTGGTGGCTGCAAGGATCCATTCACTTGCATTGGGTTGACCTGGTGCGTGCAAGGCCCCGTAGGCTTGCCTGAGTTACACCTGGTGGCTGCAAGGCCCCATTCGCTTGCATGGGGTTGACCTGGTGGCTGCAAGGCCCCATTCGCTTGCATTTCGTTGACCTGGTGGCTGCAAGGTCCCATACGCTTGCACTGGGGTTGACCCGGTGGCTGCAGGGTCCCATAGGCTTGCAGGGGGTTGACCTGGTGGCTCCAAGATCCCGTCGGCTTGGCTGGGGTTGACCTGGTGCCTGCAAGGGCCATACAATTGCATTGGGTTAACCTGGCGGCTGCAAGGCCCCTTTCGCTTGCATTGGGTTGACCTGGTGTCTGCAAGGCCCCGTAGGCTTGCATGAGTTACACCTGGTGGCTGCAGGGCCCAATTTGCTTGCCTGGGGTTGACCTGGTGGCTGCAAGGCCCCATTCGCTTAAATGGGGTTGACTTGGTGGCTGCAAGGCCCCATTCGATTTCTTGGGGTTGACCTGGTGGCTGGAAGGGCCCATTCGCTTAAATGCTGTTCGCCTGGTGGCGGCCAGGACCCATTCGATTACTTGGGGTTGACCTGGTGGCTGCACGGCCCCATTCACTTAAGGAGTTGACCCGGTGGCTGCATACGCTTGCAGCTGCTGCCTGCAAGACCCAATTCGCTTACCTCGGGTTCACCTTGTTGCAAGGCCCCGTTCGCTTGCAAGGCGCTTGCTGGTGGCTGCCAGGACCCATTCATTCACTTGGGGTTGACCTGGTGGCTGCAGGCCCCATTCACTTACCCGGAGTTGACCCGGTGGCTGCAGGGCCCCATACGCTTGCAGGGAGTTGAACTGCTGCCTGCAAGACCCAATTCGCTTACCTCGGGTTCACCTTGTGGTTGCAAGGCCCCGTTCGCTTGCATGGCGTTAACCTGGTGTCTGCAAGGCAACATTCGCTTGCATTGGGTTGACCTGGTGTCTGCAAGGCCCCGTAGGCTTGCCTGAGTTACACCTGGTGCCTGCAAGGGCCCATTCAGTTGCCTGGGGTTGACCTGGTGGCTGTAAGGTCCGATTCGCTTGCCTGGAGTTGGCCTGGTGGCTGCAAGGCCCCATACACTTTCCTGGGGTTTACGTGGGCTCCAAAAGTCCACTTAGTCATACCTGGGGTTGACCTCGTGGCTGGAGGGCCCCATAGGCTTGCAGGGGGTTGCCCTGGCCGCTGCAAGGCCCCATTCGTTTACGTGGGGTTGACCTGGTGGCTGCAAGGCCCCATTCGCTTGCAGGGGGTTCACCTGGTCACGTCAAGGCCCCATTCATTTGCATTGGGATGCCTTGGTGTCTGCAAGGCCCCATTCACTTGCCTGGGTTTGACCTGGTGGCTGCAAGGCCCCTTTCAGTTGCTTGGGGTTGACCTGGTGGCTGCAAGGCCCCATTCGCTTGCATTGGGTTGAGCAGGTGGCTGCAAGGCCCCATTAGCTGAGCTGGGGTTGACCTGGTGGCTGCAAGCCCCATTCACTTGCAGGAATTGAGCTGGTGGCTGCAAGGCCCCATTCGCTTACCTGGGGTTGAACTGGTGTCTGCAAGGCCCCATTCACTTGCATTGGGTTGATCTGGTGTCTCCAAGGCCCCGTAGGCTTGCCTGAGTTACACATTCTTGCCTGGGTGGCTGCTGCAAGGCCCCATTCGCTTGCATTGGGTTGACCTGGTGGCTGCAAGGCCCCATTCGCTTACCTGGGGTTGACCTGGTGGCTGCAAGGCCCCATTCAAGTCCCTGGGGTTGACCTGGTGTCTTCAGGGCCCCATAGGCTTGCAGGGGGTTCACCTGGTGGCTGCAAGGCCCCATTCGGGGGTTGACCTGGTGGCTGCAAGGCCCCATTCGCTTCCTGGGGTTGACCTGGTGGCTGCAGGGCCCCATTCGGTGGCTGCACCTGGTGGCCGCATTCGCTGGCAGGGGGTTCACCTGGTGGCTGCAAGGCCCCATTCGCTTACCTGGGGTTGACCTGGTGGCTGCAAGGCCCCATTCGCTTGCGTGGGTTGACCTGGTGGCTGAAAGGACCCATTCCCTTAAATGCGGTTGACCTGGTGGCTGCAAGGCCCCATTCGCTTGCCTGGAGTTGACCTGGTGGCTGCAACGACCAATTCACTTGCATTGTGTTGACCTGGTGGCTGCAAGGCCCCATTTGCTTGCATTGAGTTGACCTGGTGGCTGCAAGGCCTCGTAGGCTTCCCTGAGTTACACCTGGTGGCTGCAAGGCCCCAAGCGCTTGTAGCAGGTTGACCTGGTGAGTGCAAGGCCACATTCACTTGCCTGAGGTAGACCTGGTGGCTGCAATGCCCCATTCACATGCAGGGGTTGACCTGGTGGGTGAAGGCCCCATTCACTTGCATTGGGGTGACCTGGTGTCTGCAAGGGCCAATTAGCTTAAGTGGGGTTGACCTGGTGTCTGCAAGGCCCCATTCTATTCTGGGGTTGACCTGGTGGCTGCAAGGCAACATTCGCTTCCCTGGGGTTGACCTGTTGGCTGCAAGGCCCCATTCGCTTGCATGGGTTGACCTGGTGGCTGCAAGGCCCCTTTCATTGCAGGTTTGCTGGTGTCTGCAAGGCCCCATTCACTTGCATTGGGTTGACCTGACCTGGTGCCTGAGTTACTGCTGCAAGGCCCCGTAGGCTTGCCTGAGTTACACCTGGTGGCTCCAAGGCTGCATTCAGTTGCCTGGGGTTGACCTGCTTGCTGCAAGGCCCCATTCACTTGCCATTGGGTTGACCTGGTGTCTTCAAGGCCCCATTCAATTACCTAGGTTTGACCTGGTGGATGCTGGGCCCCTTCACTTACCTGGGGTTCACCTGGTGGCTGCAAGGCCCCATTCGCTTCATTGGGTTAATCTGGTTCCTCCGAGGCCCCGTACGATTGCCTGGGTTACACCTGGTGGCTGCAAGGCCCCATTAACTAGCGTGGGGTGGACTTGGTGGCTGCAAGGCCCCATTCGCTAACCTAGGGTTGACCTGGTGGTTGAAAGGCCCCACTCACTTGCAGTGGGTTGCCCTGGTGGCTGCAAGGCCATTCACTTGCTTGGGGTTGACCTGGTGGCTGCAAGGCCCCATTTGCTTTCCTCTTGGGTTGACCTGTTGGTTGCAAGGCCCCATTATCTTGCCTGGGGTTCACCTGGTGGGTGCAGGTCCCATAGGCTTGCAGGCGGTTGACCTGGTGGCTGCAAGGCCCCATTCAGTTGCTTGGGTTGACCTGATGGCTGCAAGGCCCCATTCGCTTACCTGGGGTTGACCTGGTGGCTGCAAGGCCCCATTCCCTTCCCTGGGGTTGACCTGGTGGCTGCAGGACCGCATAGGCTTGCAGGGGGTTGACCTGGTGGCTGCAAGGCCCCATTCGCTTACTTGGGGTTGACCTGGTGGCTGCAAGGCCCCATTCGCTTAAATGGGGTTGACCTGGTGGCTGCAAGGCCCCATTCGCTTTCTTGGGGTTGACCTGGTGGCTGCAAGGCCCCATTGACTTACCTGGGTTTGACCTGGTGACTCCAGGGCCCCATAGGCCTTGCAGCGGGTTGACCTCCTGGTGGCTGCAAGGCCCCATTCACTTGCCTGGGGTTGACCTCGTGGCTGCAAGGCCCCATTCGCTTGCATTGGGTTGACCTGGTGGCTGCAAGGCCCCATTCGCTTGCCTGGGGTTCACCTGGTGGCTGCAAGGCCCCATTCACTTACCTGGGGTTGACCTGGTATCTGCAAAGGCTTGTCCACCCTTGGCATTCACTGCAGGGGTTGACCTGGTGCCCAGACTTGCTGCCGGCCCGGTAGCTTTCCTGCGGTTGACTGTTGCCTGCAAGGCCCCATTTATTTGGCTGGGATTGATCTGGTGGCTGCAAGGCTACATTCCTTGCACATGGTGGCTGCAAGGTCCCATAGGCTTGCAGGGGGTTGACATGGTGGCTGCAAGGCCCATTCGCTTGCCTGGGGTTAACCTGGAGGAAGCAAGGCCAATTTCATTTGCTTGGGGTTGACCTAGCGGATGCAAGGCCCCATTCGCTTAACTAGGGTGGACCTGTTGGCTGCAAGGCCCCATTCGCTTGCCTGGGGTTGACCTGGTGGCTGTAAGGCCTATTCGCTTGCCTGGGGTTGACCTGGTGGCTGCAAGGCCCCATTCACTTGCCTGGGTTGACCTGGTGGATGCAAGGCCCCATTCGCTTGCCTGGGGTTGACCTGGTGGCTGCAAGGCCCCATTCGCTTGCCTGGGGTTGACCTGTTGGCTGCAAGGCCCCATTCGCTTGCCTGGGGTTTACCTGGTGGCTGCAAGGGCCCATTCGCTTGCCTGGGGTTGACCTGGTGGCTGCAAGGCCAATTCGCTTACCTTTGGGTTGACCTGGTGGCTGCAAGGCCCCTTTCGCTTGCATTGGGTTGACCTGTTGGCTGCAAGGCCACATTCAGTTGCCCATTCAATTATCTGGAGTTCACCTGGTGGATGCAGGGCGCCATAGGCTTGCATGGGGTTGACCTGGCGCCTGCAAGGCCCTATACGCTTGCATTGGTTTGACCTGGTGGCTCTAAGGCCCCATTCGCTTGCCTGGGGTTAACCTGGAGGAAGCAAGGCCCCATTCATTTCCCTGGGGTTTACCTGGTGTCTGCAAGGCCCCATTCACTTAACTAGGAGGGATCTGTTGGCTGCAAGGCCCCATTCGCTTGCAGGGGGTTGACCTGGTGGCTGCAAGGCCCCATTCGCTTTCCTGGGGTTGACCTGTTGGCTGCAAGGCCCCATTCTCTTGCCTGAGTTTAACCTGGTGGCTGCAGGTCCCATAGCCATGCAGGGGGTTGATCTGGTGGCTGCAAGGCCCCATTCGCTTAACTATGGGGGACCTGTTGGCTGCAAGCCACATTTGCTTGCCTGGGGTTCAACTTGTGGCTGCAAGGCCCCATTCCCTTGCCTGGGGTTCACCTGGTGGCTTGAAGGCACCATTCACTTGGAATGGGTTGACCTGGTGTCCGCAAGGCCCTGTAGTTTTGCCGGAGTTACAACTGGTGGTGCAAGGCCCCATTCACTTGCCTGGGGTGGATCTGGTGGCTGCAACGCAACTTTCCCTTGCAGGGGGTTGACCTGGTGTCTGCAAGGCCCCATTCACTTACCTGGGGTTGACCTGGTGGCTGCAAGACCCCATTCACTTACCTGGGGTTGCCCCGGTGGCTGCAGGGCTCCATAGCCTTGCAGGGGATTGACCTGGTGGCTGCAAGGCCCCATTCGCTTGCCTGGGGTTCACCTGGTGGGTGCAAGGCCCCATTCGATCACTTGGGGTTGACCTGGTGGCTGCAAGGCACCATTCGCTTAAATGGGGTTGACCTGGTGGCTGCAGGGCCCCATAGGCTTTCAGGGGGTTGACCTGGTGGCTCCAAGGGCCAGTTCGCTTGCCCGGGGTTTACCTGGTGGCTGCAGGGCCCCATAGGCTTCCAGGGGGTTGACCTGATGGCTGCAAGGCCCCATTCGCTTACCTGGGGTTGACCTGGGCCCCAAAAGTCCCCCCAGGCATGCCTGGGGTTGACCTGGTGCCCATACGTGCTTCTGCCCCGGGTTTCACTCCCAAACAACCACCGGGAGTGCGGACGCAGGAACCACACAACCCCCAGGGGCTTAAGCGTCCATCAAGTTCCCCCCACCACAGGAGCTTAAGCCTCCAAGGTGTGCCCCCCGCACCTGGGCCAGGCCCCATTTGCTTGCCTGGGGGTTCACCTGGTGGCTGCAAGGATCCATTCACTTGCATTGGGTTGACCTGGTGCGTGCAAGGCCCCGTAGGCTTGCCTGAGTTACACCTGGTGGCTGCAAGGCCCCATTCGCTTGCATGGGGTTGACCTGGTGGCTGCAAGGCCCCATTCGCTTGCATTTCGTTGACCTGGTGGCTGCAAGGTCCCATACGCTTGCACTGGGGTTGACCCGGTGGCTGCAGGGTCCCATAGGCTTGCAGGGGGTTGACCTGGTGGCTCCAAGATCCCGTCGGCTTGGCTGGGGTTGACCTGGTGCCTGCAAGGGCCATACAATTGCATTGGGTTAACCTGGCGGCTGCAAGGCCCCTTTCGCTTGCATTGGGTTGACCTGGTGTCTGCAAGGCCCCGTAGGCTTGCATGAGTTACACCTGGTGGCTGCAGGGCCCAATTTGCTTGCCTGGGGTTGACCTGGTGGCTGCAAGGCCCTATTCGCTTAAATGGGGTTGACTTGGTGGCTGCAAGGCCCCATTCGATTTCTTGGGGTTGACCTGGTGGCTGGAAGGGCCCATTCGCTTAAATGCTGTTCGCCTGGTGGCGGCCAGGACCCATTCGATTACTTGGGGTTGACCTGGTGGCTGCACGGCCCCATTCACTTACCCGGAGTTGACCCGGTGGCTGCAGGGCCCCATACGCTTGCAGGGAGTTGAACTGCTGCCTGCAAGACCCAATTCGCTTACCTCGGGTTCACCTTGTGGTTGCAAGGCCCCGTTCGCTTGCATGGCGTTAACCTGGTGTCTGCAAGGCAACATTCGCTTGCATTGGGTTGACCTGGTGTCTGCAAGGCCCCGTAGGCTTGCCTGAGTTACACCTGGTGCCTGCAAGGGCCCATTCAGTTGCCTGGGGTTGACCTGGTGGCTGTAAGGTCCGATTCGCTTGCCTGGAGTTGGCCTGGTGGCTGCAAGGCCCCATACACTTTCCTGGGGTTTACGTGGGCTCCAAAAGTCCACTTAGTCATACCTGGGGTTGACCTCGTGGCTGGAGGGCCCCATAGGCTTGCAGGGGGTTGCCCTGGCCGCTGCAAGGCCCCATTCGTTTACGTGGGGTTGACCTGGTGGCTGCAAGGCCCCATTCGCTTGCAGGGGGTTCACCTGGTCACGTCAAGGCCCCATTCATTTGCATTGGGATGCCTTGGTGTCTGCAAGGCCCCATTCACTTGCCTGGGTTTGACCTGGTGGCTGCAAGGCCCCTTTCAGTTGCTTGGGGTTGACCTGGTGGCTGCAAGGCCCCATTCGCTTGCATTGGGTTGAGCAGGTGGCTGCAAGGCCCCATTAGCTGAGCTGGGGTTGACCTGGTGGCTGCAAGCCCCATTCACTTGCAGGAATTGAGCTGGTGGCTGCAAGGCCCCATTCGCTTACCTGGGGTTGAACTGGTGTCTGCAAGGCCCCATTCACTTGCATTGGGTTGATCTGGTGTCTCCAAGGCCCCGTAGGCTTGCCTGAGTTACACCTTGTGGCTGCAAGGCTGCATTCAGTTGCCTGGGTTTGACCTGCTCGCTGCAAGGCCCCATTGGCTTCCATTGGGTTGACCTGGTGTCTTCAAGGCCCCATTCACTTACCTGGGGTTGACCTGGTGGCTACAAGGCCCCATTCCCTTCCCTGGGGTTGACCTGGTGGCTGCAGGACCGCATAGGCTGACAGGGGGTTCACCTGGTGGCTGTAAGTCCCCATTCGCTTACCTGGGGTTGACCTGGTGGCTGCAAGGCCCCATTCGCTTGCCTGGGGTTGACTTGGTGGCTGCAAGGCAACATTCGCTAACCTGGGGTTCACCTGTTGGCTGCAATGCCCCATTCGCTTGCATTGGGTTGACCTCGTGGCTGCAGGGCCCTATAGGTTTGCAGTGGTTTGTACTGGTGTTTGCAAGGCCCCATTCACTTGCATTGAGTTGACCTGGTGTCTCCAAGGCCCCGTAGGCTTGCCTGAGTTACACCAGGTGGCTGCAAGGTTGCATTCAGTTGCCTGGGGTTGACCTGCTTGCTGCAAGGCCCCATTCGCTTGCATTGGGTTGACGTGGTGTCTTCAAGGCCCCATTCACTTACCTGGGGTTGACCTGGTGGCTACAAAGCCCCATTCCCTTCCCTGGGGTTGACCTTGTGGCTGCAGGACCGCATAGGCTGGCAGGGGGTTCACCTGGTGGATGCAACGCCCCATTCGATTACTTGGGGTTGACCTGGTGGCTGCAAGGCACCATTCGCTTAAATGGTGTTGACCTGGTGGCTGCAAGGCCCCATTTGATTTCTTGGTGTTGACCTGGTGCCTGCAAGGCCCGATTGACTTACCTGGGTTTGACCCGGTGACTCCAGGGCCCCATAGGCTTGCAGCGGGTTGTCCTGGTGGCTGCAAGGCCCCATTCACTTGCCTTGGGTTCACATTGTGGCTGCAACGCCCCATTCGCTTGTATTGGGTTGTCCTGGTGGCTGCAAGGCCCCGTTCGCTTGCCTGGGATTCACTTGCTGGCTGCAAGGCCCCATTCACTTGCCTGGGGTTGACCTGGGCTCGAAATGTCCCCCTAGGCATGCCTGGGGTTGACCTGGTGCCCAGACTTGCTGCCGTCCAGGGCTTCACTGCCTAACAAGCAGCGGGAGTGCGGACGCAGGACCCGCACAACCGCCAGGGGTTTAAGCCTCCATCAATTGCACCCCCCACCCGGGCTTAAGCCTCCAAGGAGTGCCCCCCTGCACCTGGGCAAGGCCCCATTCACTTCCCTGGGGTTGACCTGGTGGCTCCAGGGCCCCATAGGCTTGCCAGGGTTTGACCTGGTGGATGCAAGGCCCCATTCACTTACCTGGGGTTGACCTGGTGGCTGCAAGGCCCCATTCGCTTGCCTGGGGTTGACCTAGTGGCTGCAAGGCACCATTCACTAACCTGGGGTAGACCTGGTGGCTGCAGAGACACATTCGCTTACCTGGGGTTCACCTGCTGGCTGCAAGGACAAATTCAGTTACATTTGGTTGACCTCGTGGCTGCAAGGCCCCATTCACTTGCATTGGGTTGACCTGTTGGCTGCAAGGCCACATTTTTGCCTGGGGTTCAACTTGTGGCTGCAAGGCCCCATTCCCTTGCCTGGGGTTCACCTGGTGGCTTGAAGGCACCATTCACTTGGAATGGGTTGACCTGGTGTCCGCAAGGCCCTGTAGTTTTGCCGGAGTTACAACTGGTGGTGCAAGGCCCCATTCACTTGCCTGGGGTGGATCTGGTGGCTGCAACGCAACTTTCCCTTGCAGGGGGTTGACCTGGTGTCTGCAAGGCCCCATTCACTTACCTGGGGTTGACCTGGTGGCTGCAAGACCCCATTCACTTACCTGGGGTTGCCCCGGTGGCTGCAGGGCTCCATAGCCTTGCAGGGGATTGACCTGGTGGCTGCAAGGCCCCATTCGCTTGCCTGGGGTTCACCTGGTGGGTGCAAGGCCCCATTCGATCACTTGGGGTTGACCTGGTGGCTGCAAGGCACCATTCGCTTAAATGGGGTTGACCTGGTGGCTGCAGGGCCCCATAGGCTTTCAGGGGGTTGACCTGGTGGCTCCAAGGGCCAGTTCGCTTGCCCGGGGTTTACCTGGTGGCTGCAGGGCCCCATAGGCTTCCAGGGGGTTGACCTGATGGCTGCAAGGCCCCATTCGCTTACCTGGGGTTGACCTGGGCTCCAAAAGTCCCCCCAGGCATGCCTGGGGTTGACCTGGTGCCCATACGTGCTTCTGCCCCGGGTTTCACTCCCAAACAACCACCGGGAGTGCGGACGCAGGAACCACACAACCCCCAGGGGCTTAAGCGTCCATCAAGTTCCCCCCACCACAGGAGCTTAAGCCTCCAAGGTGTGCCCCCCGCACCTGGGCCAGGCCCCATTTGCTTGCCTGGGGTTCACCTGGTGGCTGCAAGGATCCATTCACTTGCATTGGGTTGACCTGGTGCGTGCAAGGCCCCGTAGGCTTGCCTGAGTTACACCTGGTGGCTGCAAGGCCCCATTCGGCATGGGGTTGACCTGGTGGCTGCAAGGCCCCATTCGCTTGCAAGGGTGGCCCCACTGGGGTTGACCCGGTGGCTGCAGGGGGTTGACTTGCAAGGGCCATACAATTGCATTGGGTTGACCTGGTGGGTTGACTGCAAGGCCCCGTAGGCTTGCCTGGGGTTACACCTGGTGGCTGCAAGGCCCCATTCGCTTGCATGGGGTTGACCTGGTGGCTGCAAGGCCCCATTGCCATTCGCTTGCATTGGGGTTGACCTGGTGGCTGCAAGGCCCCATTCGTTGCAGGGGTTGACCTGAGGCTACACCTGGTGGCTGCAAGGCCCCATTACACCAGGTGGCTGCAAGGGGGTTCACCTGTTGGCTGCAATGCCCATTCAGTTGCCTGGGGTTGACCTGGTGGCTGCAAGGCCCCATTCGCTTGCATTGGGTTGACCTGGTGTCTGCAAGGCCCCATTCACTTACCTGGGGTTGACCTGGTGGCTGCAAAGCCCCATTCCCTTGCCTGGGGTTGACCTGGTGGCTGCAAGGACCGCATTCGGCTTGCAGGGGGTTGACCTGGTGGATGCAAGGCCCCATTCGATTACTTGGGGTTGACCTGGTGGCTGCAAGGCACCATTCGCTTAAATGGTGTTGACCTGGTGGCTGCAAGGCCCCATTTGATTTCTTGGTGTTGACCTGGTGCCTGCAAGGCCCGATTGACTTACCTGGGTTTGACCCGGTGACTCCAGGGCCCCATAGGCTTGCAGCGGGTTGACCTGGTGGCTGCAAGGCCCCATTCACTTGCCTTGGGTTCACATTGTGGCTGCAAGGCCCCATTCGCTTGTATTGGGTTGTCCTGGTGGCTGCAAGGCCCCGTTCGCTTGCCTGGGATTCACTTGCTGGCTGCAAGGCCCCATTCACTTGCCTGGGGTTGACCTGGTGGCTGCAAATTCTCTTGCCTGGGCTTGACCTGGGCTAATGCCCCCTGCCCTGGGGTTGACCTGGTGCCCAGACTTGCTGCCGTCCAGGGCTTCACTGCCTAACAAGCAGCGGGAGTGCGGACGCAGGACCCGCACAACCGCCAGGGGTTTAAGCCTCCATCAATTGCACCCCCCACCCGGGCTTAAGCCTCCAAGGAGTGCCCCCCTGCACCTGGGCAAGGCCCCATTCACTTCCCTGGGGTTGACCTGGTGGCTCCAGGGCCCCATAGGCTTGCCAGGGGTTTGACCTGGTGGATGCAAGGCCCCATTCACTTACCTGGGGTTGACCTGGTGGCTGCAAGGCCCCATTCGCTTGCCTGGGGTTGACCTAGTGGCTGCAAGGCACCATTCACTAACCTGGGGTTGACCTGGTGGCTGCAGAGACACATTCGCTTACCTGGGGTTCACCTGCTGGCTGCAAGGACAAATTCAGTTACATTTGGTTGACCTCGTGGCTGCAAGGCCCCATTCACTTGCATTGGGTTGACCTGTTGGCTGCAAGGCCACATTTTTGCCTGGGGTTGAACTTGTGGCTGCAAGGCCCCATTCCCTTGCCTGGGGTTCACCTGGTGGCTTGAAGGCACCATTCACTTGGAATGGGTTGACCTGGTGTCTGCAAGGCCCTGTAGTTTTGCCGGAGTTACAACTGGTGGTGCAAGGCCCCATTCACTTGCCTGGGTGGATCTGGTGGCTGCAACCAACATTCGCTTGCAGGGGGTTGACCTGGTGTCTGCAAGGCCCCATTCACTTACCTGGGGTTGACCTGGTGGCTGCAAGGTGTCTGCAAGGCCCCATTCACTTACCTGGGGTTGACCTGGTGACTGTGGCTGCAGGGCTCCATAGCCTTGCAGGGGGTTGACCTGGTGGCTGCAAGGCCCATTCACTTGCCTGGGGTTGACCTGGTGGCTGCAAGGCCCCATCTCTTGCAGGGGGTTGACCTGGTGGCTGCAAGGCCCCATTCGCTTGCCTGGGGTTCACCTGGTGGCTGCAAGGCCCCATTCGATCACTTGGGGTTGACCTGGTGGCTGCAAGGCACCATTCGCTTAAATGGGGTTGACCTGGTGGCTGCAGGCCCCATTCGCTTGCCTGGGGTTGACCTGGTGGCTGCAGGGCCCCATAGGCTTGCAGGGGTTGACCTGATGGCTGCAAGGCCCCATTCGCTTGCCTGGGGTTGACCTGGTGCTGCAAGGTCCCCATTCAGGCATGCCTGGGGTTGACCTGGTGCCCATACGTCCTTCCGCCCCGGGTTTCACTCCCAAACAACCACCGGGAGTGCGGACGCAGGAACCACACAACCCCCAGGGGCTTAAGCGTCCATGGTGCCCCCCCCACAGGAGCTTAAGCCTCCAAGGTGTGCCCCCTGCACCTGGGCCAGGCCCCATTCGCTTGCCTGGGGTTGACCTGGTGGCTGCAAGGATCCATTCACTTGCATTGGGTTGACCTGGTGGCTGCAAGGCCCCATTCACTTGCCTGGGGTTGACCTGGTGGCTGCAAGGCCCCATTGCCTGAGTTACACCTTGGCTGCAAGGCCCCATTCGCTTGCATGGGGTTGACCTGGTGGCTGCAAGGCCCCATTCGCTTGCACTGGGGTTGACCTGGTGGCTGCAAGGCCCCATTCGCTTAAGTGGGGTTGACCTGGTGGCTGCAAGGCCCCATTCGCTTGCATGGGGTTGACCTGGTGGCTGCAAGGCCCCATTCACTTGCCTGGGGTTGACCTGGTGGCTGCAAGCGTCCCATAGGCTTGCTGGGGTTGACCTTGACCTGGTGGCTGCAAGGCCCCTTTCGCTTCATTGCTTGCCTAGGGGTTACACCTGGTGGCTGCAAGGCCCCATTCGCTTGCATGGGGTTGACCTGGTGGCTGCAAGGCCCCATTCGCTTGCCTGGGGTTGACCTGGTGGCTGCAAGGCCCATTCGCTTGCCTGGGTTGACCTGGTGGCTGCAAGGCCCCATTCGCTTGTCTGGGGTTGACCTGGTGGCTGCAAGGCCCCATTCACTTGCATGGGGTTGACTGGCTGCAAGGCCCCATGGGGGATTGACCTGGTGGCTGCAAGGCCCCATTCGCTTGCCTGGGGTTCACCTGGTGGCTGCAAGGCCCCATTCGATCTTGGGGTTGACCTGGTGGCTGCAAGGCCCCATTCGCTTGCCTGGGGTTGACCTGGTGGCTGCAGGGCCCCATAGGCTTGCAGGGGGTTGACCTGGTGCTGCAAGGCCCCTTCCCGGGGTTTACCTGGTGGCTGCAGGGCCTCGGGGGGGTTGACCTGGTGGCTGCAAGGCCCCATTCGCTTGCCTGGGGTTCACCTGGTGGCTTGAAGGCACCATTCACTTGGGGGTTGACCTGGTGTCTGCAAGGCCCCGTAGTTTTGCCGGAGTTACAACTGGTGGCTGCAAGGCCCCATTCACTTGCCTGGGGTTGATCTGGTGCCTGAAACCTCAACATTCGCTTGCAGGGGGTTGACCTGGTGTCTGCAAGGCCCCATTCATTTACCTGGGGTTGACCTGGTGGCTGCAAGACCCCATTCACTTTACCTGGGGTTGACCTGGTGGCTGCAAGGCAGGCCCGGGGTTGACCTGGTGGCTCCATAGCTTAACTTGCCTGGGGTGGCAAGGCCCCATGACCTGGTGGCTGCAAGGCCCCATTCACTTGACCTGGTGGCTGCTACCCATGGGGTTGACCTGGTGGCTGCAAGGCCCCATTCGGGGTTGACCTGGTGGCTGCAAGGCCCCATTCGCTTGCCTGGGGTTCACCTGGTGTGTACAAGGCCCCATTCGCTTAAATGGGGTTGACAGGCCCCATTCACTTACCTGGGCTTGACCCGGTGGCTGCAGGGCCCCATAGGCTTGGGGGTTGACCTGATGGCTGCAAGGCCCCATTCACTTCCCTTGGGTTCACATTGTGGCTGCAATGCCCCATTCGCTTGGGGTTGACCTGGTGGCTGCAAGGCCCCGTTCAGCTTGCAAGGCCCCATTCACTTGCCTGGGTTGACCTGGTGGCTGCAAGGCCCCATTCACTTGCCTTGGGTTGACCTGGTGGCTGCAAGGCCCCATTTGCACCTCCCACCCGCTTGCCTGGGGTTGACCTGGTGGCTGCAAGGCCCCATTCGGGGTTGACTTGCCTGGGGTTGACCTGGTGGCTTCACTTAACTGCAAGGCCCCATTCGCTTGCCTGGGGTTGACCTAGAGGCTGGCACAGAGACACATTCGCTTTCCTGGGGTTGACCTGCTTCGTTACATTTGGGTGGCTGCAAGGCCCCATTGACCTGTTGGCCGCAAGGCCACATTTGCTTGCCTGGTTGAACTGGTGGCTGCAAGGCCCCATTCGCTTGCCTGGGGTTGACCTGGTGGGTGCAAGGCCCCATTCGATTGCTTGGGGTTGACCTGGTGGCTGCAAGGCCCCATTCGCTTAAATGGGGTTGACCTGGTGGCTGCAGGGCCCCATAGGCTTGCAGGGGGTTGACCTGGTGGCTCCAAGGCCAGTTCGCTTGCCCGGGGTTTACCTGGTGGCTGCAGGGCCCCATAGGCTTCCAGGGGGTTGACCTGATGGCTGCAAGGCCCCATTCGCTTACCTGGGGTTGACCTGGGCTCCAAAAGTCCCCCCAGGCATGCCTGGGGTTGACCTGGTGCCCATACGTGCTTCTGCCCCGGGTTTCACTCCCAAACAACCACCGGGAGTGCGGACGCAGGAACCACACAACCCCCAGGGGCTTAAGCGTCCATCAAGTTCCCCCCACCACAGGAGCTTAAGCCTCCAAGGTGTGCCCCCCGCACCTGGGCCAGGCCCCATTTGCTTGCCTGGGGTTCACCTGGTGGCTGCAAGGCTCCATTCACTTGCTTTGGGTTGACCTGGTGGCTGCAAGGCCCCATTCGCTTGCATTTCGTTGACCTGGTGGCTGCAAGGTCCCATACGCTTGCACTTGGTTGACCTGGTATCTGCAAGGCCCCATTCACTTAAGTGGGGTTGACCTGGTGGCTGCAAGGCCGCATTCGCTTGCATTTGGTTGAACTGGTCGCTGCAAGGCCCCATTCACTTACCTGGGGTTGACCCGGTGGCTGCAGGGTCCCATCGGCTTGCAGGGGGTTGACCTGGTGGCTCCAAGGTCCCGTCGGCTTGGCTGGGGTTGACCTGGTGCCTGCAAGGGCCATACAATTGCATTGGGTTAACCTGGCGGCTGCAAGGCCCCTTTCGCTTGCATTGGGTTGACCTGGTGTCTGCAAGGCCCCGTAGGCTTGCCTGAGTTACACCTGGTGGCTGCAGGGCCCCATTCGCTTGCCTGGGGTTGACCTGGTGGCTGCAAGGCCCCATTCGCTTAAATGGGGTTGACTTGGTGGCTGCAAGGCCCCATTTGATTACTTGGGGTTGACCTGGTGGCTGGAAGGGCCCATTCGCTTAAATGCTGTTGGACTGGTGGCGGCCAGGACCCATTCGATTACTTGGGGTTGACCTGGTGGCTGCACGGCCCCATTCACTTACCCGGGGTTGACCCGGTGGCTGCAGGGCCCCATACGCTTGCAGGGGGTTGACCTGATGTCTGCAAGGCCCCGTAGGCTTGCCTGAGTTACACCTGGTGCCTGCAAGGGCCCATTCAGTTGCCTGGGGTTGACCTGGTGGCTGTAAGGTCCGATTCGCTTGCCTGGAGTTGGCCTGGTGGCTGCAAGGCCCCATTCACTTTCCTGGGGTTTATGTGGGCACCAAAAGTCCCCTTAGTCATGCCTGGGGTTGACCTCGTGGTTGCAGGGCCCCATAGGCTTGCAGGGGGTTGCCCTGGCCGCTGCAAGGCCCCAGTCGTTTATGTGGGGTTTACCTGGTGGCTGCAAGGCCCCATTCGCTTGCAGGGGGTTAACCTGGTCACTTCAAGGCCCCATTCATTTGCATTGGGTTGACTTGGTGTCTGCAAGGCCCAATTCACTTGCCTGGGTTTGACCTGGTGGCTGCAAGGCCCCTTTCAGTTGTTTGGGGTTGACCTGGTGGCTGCAAGGCACCATTCACTTGCATTGGGTTGACCTGGTGTCTTGAAGGCCCCATTCGCTTACCTGTTGTTGCCCTGGTGGCTGCATGGGCCATTCGCTTGCGTTGGGTTGACATGGTGCCTGCAAGACCCCATTCACTGGCCTGGGTTGTTCATGGTGGATGCAAGGCTCCTTTCAGTTGCCTGCAGTTGACCTGGTGGCTGCAAGGCCCCCTTCGCTTGCATTGGGTTGACCTGGTGGCTGCCAGGCCCCTCCGCTTGCCTGGGGAAAACCTGGTGGCTGCAAGGCCCCGTAGGCTTGCCTGAGTTACTCCTGGTGGCTGCAAGGCCCCATACGCTTGCATTGGGTTCACCTGGTGGCTCCAAGGCCCCATTCGCTTAAGTGGGGTTGACCTGGTGGCTGCAAGGCCCCATTCGCTTGCAGGGGGTTGACCTGGTGGCTGGAAGGTCACATTCGCTTCCCTGGGGTTGACCTGGTGGCTGCAAAGCCCCATTCGCTTGCCTGGGGTTGATCTGGTGGCTCAAGGTGCCATTCACTTACCTGGGGTTCACCTGGTGGATGCAGGGCCCCATAGGCTTCCAGGGGGTTGACCTGGTGGCTCCAAGGCCCCGTAGCTTGCCTGGGGTTCACCTGGTGGCTGCAAGGCCCCTTTCAATTGCATTGGTTTGAACTGGTGTTTACAAGGCCCGATCCGCTTACCTGCAGTTGACCTGGTGTCTGCAAGGCCCCGTAGGATTGCCTGGTGTTGACCTGGTGCCTGCAAGGGCCATTCAATTGCATTGGGTTAACCTGGAGCCTGCAAGGCCCCTTTCGCTTCCTTTGGGTTGACCTGATGGCTGCGACGCCCCATTTGCTTGCATTGAGTTGACATGGTGTCTGCAAGGCCCCGTAGGCTTCCCTGAGTTACACCTGGTGGCTGCAAGGCTCCATTCCGTAGCCTGGGTTTGACCTGGTGTCCGCAAGGCAACATTTGCTTCCTGTGGTTGACCTCGTTGGTGCAAGGCCCCATTCGCTTACCGGGGGTTGACCTGGTTGCTGCAAGGCCCCATTCGCTTACCTGGGGTTCACCTGGTGGATGCAAGGCCCCTTTCAGTTACCTGGGGTTCACCTGGTGACTGCAGGGCCCCATAGGCTTGCAGGGGGTTGACCTGGTGGCTGCAAGGCCCCATTTGCTTGCCTTGGGTTGACAAGGTGGCTGCAAGCCCCCATTCGCTTACCTGGGGTTAACCTGGTGGCTGCAAGGCCCCATTCGCTTACCTGGGGTTCACCTGGTGGCTGCAAGGCCCCATTCACTTGGCTGGGGTTGACCTGGTGGATGCAAGGATCCATTCGCTTGCCTGTGGTTGACCTGGTGGATGCAAGGCCCCATTCTCTTTCCGGGGGGTTGACCTGGTCACTGCAAGGCCCCATTCGCTTGCCTGGGGTTGACCTGGTGTCTGCAAGCCCCTGCAGGCTTGCTTCAGGTTGACCTGGTGGCTGCAAGCCCAATTCGCTTGCCTGGGGTGGACCTGGTGGCTGCAAGGCCCCATTCGCTTGCCTTGGGTTGACCTGCTGGCTGCAAGGCCCCATTCACTTTCCTGGGGTTTACGTGGGCTCCAAAAGTCCCCTTAGGTATGTCTGGGGTTGACCTCGTGGCTGCAGGGCCCCATAGGCTTACAGGGTGTTGCCCTGGCGGCTGCAAGGCCCCATTCTCTTACGTGGGGTTGACGAGGTGGCTGCAAGGCCCCATTCGCTTGCAGGGGTTAACCTGTTCACTTCAAGGCCTCTTTCATTTGCATTGGGTTGACTTCCCTGGGTTTGACCTGGTGGCTTCAAGGCCCCTTTCAGTTGCTTGAGGTTGACCTGGTGGGTGCAAGCCCCATTCGCTTTCAGGGGTTGGACCTGGTGGCTGCAAGGCCCCGTAGGCTTGCAGGGGGTTGTCCTCGTGGCTGCAAGTCCCCATTCATTTACCTGGGGTTCACCTGGTGGATGGAGGGCCCCATAGGCTTGCAGGGGGTTGACCTGGTCGCTGCAAGGCGCCATTCACTTTGATTGGGTTAACCTGGTGGCTGCAAAGCCATATTTGCTTTCCTGGGGTTGACCTGGTGGCTGCAAGGCCCCATTCGCTTGCCTGGGGTTGACCTGGTGGCTGCAAGCCCCATTCGCTTAAATGGGGTTGACCTGTAGCCTGCAAGGCCTGAGTCGATTACTTGGGGTTGACCTGGTGGCTGCAAGGGCCCATTCGCTTAACGGGGGTTAACCTGGTTGCTGCAAGGCCCCATTCGCTTACCTGGGGTTCACCTGGTGGATGCAGGGCCCCATAGGCTTACAGGGGGTTGACCTGGTGGCTGCAAGGCCCCATTCGCTTGCATTGGGTTGACCTGGTGGCTGCAAGGGGCCCATTCGCTTACCCCTGGTGGCTGCAAGGCCCCATTCGCTTGCCTGGGGTTCAGCTGGTGGCTGCAAGGCCCCATTCACTTACCTGGGGTTTGACCTGGTGGATGCAAGGCCCCATTCGCTTGCCTGGGTTGACCTGGTGGCTGCAAGGCCCCATTCTCTTTTCGGGGGTTGACCTGGTGGCTGCAAGGCCCCATTTGCTTGTCTGGCGGTTGACCTGGTGGCTGCAAGGCCCGATTCCCTTAAATGGGGTTGACCTGGTTGATGCAAGTCCCCATTCGGGGTTGACTTGGCTGCAAGGCCCCATTCACTTGCACTTGGGGTTGACCTGGTGGCTGCAAGGCCCCATTCGCTTACCTGGGGTTAACCTGGTGGCTGCAAGGCCCCATTCACTTGCATTCAGTTGACCTGGTGTCTGCAAGGCCCCATAGGCTTGCCTGGGTTACACCTGGTGGCTGCAAGGCCCCATTCGCTTGCCTGGGGTTGACCTGGTGTCTGCAAGGCCCCATTCACTTGCTTGGGTTGACCTGGTGGCTGCAAGGCCCCATGCTTGCCTGGGGTTGACCTGGTGGCTGCAAGGCCCCATTCGCTTGCAGGGGTTGACCTGGTGGCTGCAAGGCCCCATTCGCTTGCAGGGGGTTGACCTGGTGGCTGCAAGGCCCCATTCGCTTGCCTGGGTTTGACCTGGTGGCTGCAAGGCCCCATTCGCTTGCCTGGGGTTGACCTGGTGGAAGCAAGGCCCCATTCACTTACCTGGGTTCGACCTGGTGGCTGCAAGGCCCCATTCGCTTGCATTGACCTGGTGGCTGCAAGGCCCCATTCGCTTACCTTGGGTTGACTGGTGTCTGCAAGGCCCCGTAGACTTGCCTGGGGTTAACCTGGTGGCTGCAAGGCCCCATTCGCTTGCATTGGGTTGACCTGGAGTCTGCAAGGCCCCATGCGCTTACCTGGGGTTGACCTGGTGGCTGCAAGGCCCCATTCATTTACCTGGGGTTCACCTGGTGGATGTAGGGCCCCATAGGCTTGCAGGGGGTTGACCTGGTGGCTGTAAGGCCCCATTCGCTTTGATTGGGTTAACCTGGTGGCTGCAAAGCCCCATTCGCTTACCTGGGGTGCACCTGGTGGCTACAAGGCCCCATTCTCTTACGTGGGGTTGACCTTGAGGCTGCAAAATGCCATTCGCTTGAATTGGGTTGACCTGGTGTCTGCAAGGCCCCATTCGTTTAAATGGGGGTTGACCTGGTGGCTGCAAGGCCCCATCCACTTGCACCGGGTTGACCTGGTCTCTGCAAGGCCCCATTCACTTGCCTGGGTTAACCTGGTGCCTGCAAGGCCCCATTCAGTTGCCTGGGGTTGACATGGTGGCTGCAAGGCCCCATTCGCTTATATGGGGTTGACCTGGTGGATGCAAGGCCCCATTCACTTACCTGGGGTTGACCTGTGGGTGTAGGGCCCCATAGGCTTGCATTGGGTTGACCTGGTGTCTGCAAGGCCCCATTCACTTACCTGGGGTTGACCTTGTGGCTGGAAGACCCCATTTAGTTGGCTGGGTTTGACCTGGTGATTGCAAGGCCCCATTCGCTTGCATTGGGTTGACCTGGTGGCTGCAAGGCCCCATTCGCTTAACTGGGGTTCACCTGGTGGCTGCAAGGCCCCATTCAGTTGCCTGGGGTTCACCTGGTGGCTGCAAGGCCCCATTCACTTTAAATGGGGTTGACCTGGCGGCTGCAAGGCCCCATTCGCTTACCTGGGTTGACCTGGTGGCTGCAAGGCCCCATTCACTTATCTGGGGTTCACCTGGTGGCTGCAAAGCCCCATGGTGTTCACTGGTGGCTGCAAGGCCCCGTAGGCTTTAAATGAGGGTTACACCTGGTGGCTGCAAGGCCCCATTCGAGTTGCCTGGGGTTGACCTGGTGGCTGCAAGGCCCCATTCGCTTTCCTGGGGTTGACCTGGTGTCTGCAAGGCCCCATTCGCTTACCTGGGGTTGACCTGGTGGCTGCAAGGCCCCATTCGCTTGCATGGGGTTGACCTGGTGGCTGCAAGGCCCCATTCATTTGCATGGGGTTGACCTGGTGGCTGCAAGGCCCCATTCGCTTGCCTGGGGTTGACCTGGTGGCTGCAAGGCCCCATTCGCTTACCTGGGGTTGACCTGGTGGCTGCAAGGCCCCATTCATTTACCTGGGGTTCACCTGGTGGCTGCAGGGCCCCATAGGCTTGCAGGGGGTTGACCTGGTGGCTGCAAGGCCCCATTCGCTTGCAGGGGTTGAACTGGTGGCTGCAAGGCCCCATTCGCTTACCTGGGGTTGACCTGGTGGCTGCAAGGCCCCATTCGCTTACTGGGGTTGACCTGGTGGCTGCAAAGCCCCATTCGCTTACCTAGGGTTGACCTGGTGGCTGCAAGGCCCCATTCGCTTACCTCGGGTTGACCTGGTGGCTGCAAGGCCCCATTCGCTTGCATGGGGTTGACCTGGTGGCTGCAAGGCCCCATTCGCTTGCACTGGGTTGACCTGGTGGCTGCAAGGCCCCATTCGCTTGCCTGGGGTTGACCTGGTGGCTGCAAGGCCCCATTCGCTTACCTGGGGTTGACCTGGTGGCTGCAAGGCCCATTCACTTATGTGACCTGGTGGCTGAAAGGCCCCATACCTTGCGGCTTGACCTGGTGGCTGCAAGGCCCCATTCAATTGCCTGGGGTTGACCTGGTGGCTGCAAGGCCCCATTCGCTTACCTGGGGTTGACCTGGTGGCTGCAAGGCCCCATTCACTTACCTGGGTTGACCTGTGGCTGCAAGGCCCCATTCGCTTGCCTGGGGTTGACCTGGCTGGCTGCAAGGCCCCATTCGCTTTCCTGGGGTTGACCTGGTGGCTGCAAGGCCCCATTCCCTTGCATTGGGTTGACCTGGTGGCTGCAGGGCCCCATTCGCTTACCTGGGGTTGACCTGGTGTCTGCAAGGCCCATTCGCTTAACCTGGTGGCTGCAAGGCCCCATTGGGGTTCACCTGATGGCTATGCAAGGCCCCATTCGCTTACCTGGGGTTAACCTGGTGTCTGCAAGGCCCCCTATCACTTACCTGGTGTTCACGTGGTGGCTGCAAGGCCCCATTCAGGCTTGCAGGGGGTTGACCTGGTGGCTGCAAGGTGCCATTAGCTTACCTGGGGTTGACCTGGTGTCTGCAAGGCCCCATTCGCTTGCCTGGAGTTGACCTGGTGGCTGCAAGGCCCCATTCGCTTCCCTGGGGTTGACCTGGTGGCTGCAAGGCCCCATTCGCTTACCTGGGGTTGACCTGGTGGTTGCAAGGCCCCATTCACTTACCTGGGGTTCACCTGGTGGCTGCAGGGCCCCATATTGGCTTCCAAGGGGTTGACCTGGTGGGTGCAAGGCCGCATTCGCTTCCATTGGGTTGACCTGGTGTCTGCAAGGCAGCCCATTCGCTTACCTGGGTTGACCTGGTGGCTGCAAGGCCCCATTCACTTGCCTGGGGTTAACCTGGTGGCTGCAAGGCCCCATTCGCTTGGAGGGGGTTGACCTGGTTTCTGCAAGGCCCCATGTCGGGTTGCCTGCGGTTTACCTGGTGGGTGCAAGGCCCCATTCGCTTGCCTGGGGTTGACCTGGTGGCTGCAAGGCCCCATTCGGTTGCCTGGGGTTGACCTGTGGTCTCCAAAAGTCCCCATTAGGAATGCCTGGGGTTGATCACTGTGGCTTCAGGGCCCCATAGGCTTGCAGGGTTTTCACCTGGTGGCTGCAAGGCCCCATTCACTTCCCTGGGGGGTGACCTGGTGGCTTCAGGGCCGCATTCTCTTGCATTGGGTTGACCTGGTGTCTGCAAGGCCCCATTCGCTTTACCTGGGGTTGACCTGATGGCTGCAAGGCTTCATTCACTTACCTGTGTTTGACCTGGTGGCTGCAGTGCCCCTTAGGCTTGCAGGGGGTTGACCTGGTGGCTGCAAGACCCCATTCACTTGCAGGGGTTGACCTGGTGGCTGCAATGCCCCATTCGCTCTACCTGGGGTTGACCTGGTATCTCCAAGGCCCCATTCGCTTGCATTGGGTTGACCTGGTATCTGCAAGGCCCCATTCGCTTACGTGGGGTTGACCTGGTGGCTGCAAGGCCGCATTCTCTTGCATTGGGCAGACCTGGTGTCTGCTAGGCCCCATTCGCTTACCTGGCGTGGACCTGGTGGCTGCAAGGCCCCATTCACTTTCCTGGTGTTAACCTGGTGGCTGCAAGGCCCCATTCGCTTACCTGGGGTTAACCTGGTGCCTGCAAGGCCCCTTTCACTTATCTGGGGTTCACTGGTGGCTGCAGCGCGCCATAGGCTTCCAGGTGGTTGGCCTCGTGGCTGCAAGGCCACATTCATTTGCCTGGGGTTGACCTGGTGGCTGCAAGGCCCCATTCGCTTGGATTGGGTTGACGTGGTGTCTGCAAGTCCCCGTAGGCTTGTCTGAGTTACATCTGTTGGATTCAAGTCCCCATTCACTTGAGGGGGTTGACCTGGTGGCTCAAAGGCCATATACACTTGCCTGGGGTTGACCTGGTGGCTGCAAGGCCCCATTCACTTGCACGGGTGGACCTGGTGGCTGCAAGGCCACTTTCGCTAGCATTGGGTTGACTTGGTGGCTGAAAGGACCCATTCGCTTACCTGGGTTTGACCTGGTGGCTGCCAGGCCCCATTCGCTTATTGGGGTTAACTTGGTGCCTGCAAGGCCCCATTCGCTTGCAGGGGGTTGAAGTGGTGGCTGCAAGGCCACATTCACTTGCCTGGGGTTGCCCTGGTGGCTGGAAGACCCCATTCACATGCAGGGGTAGAGCTGGTGGCTGCAAGGCCCCATTCGCTTTCCTGGGGTTAACCTGGAGGCTGCAAGGCCCCATTCTCTTTCAGGGGGTCGACCTGGTCACTGCAAGGCCCCATTCGCTTGTCTAGGGTTGACGTGGGCTCCAAAAGTCCTGTTAGGTATACCTGGGTTTCACCTGGTGGCGGCAGCGCCCCATAGGCTGGGAGGGGGTTTACCTGGTCGATACAAGGCCCCATTCGCTTACCTGGGGTTAACCTGGTGGCTGCAAGGCCCCATTCGCTTACCTGGGGTTGACCTGGTGGCTGCCAGGCCCCATTCGCTTACCTGGGGTTAACCTGGTGGCTGCAAGCCCCCATTCGCTTGCAGGGGGTTGACCTGGTGGCTGTAAGGCCATATTCACTTGCCTTGGGTTGATATGGTGGCTGCAAGGCCACATTCACTTCCATTGGGTTGACCTGGTGGCTGCAAGGTCCCATATAACTGGGGTTGACCTGGTTGCTGCAGGGCCCCATAGGCTTGCAGGGGGTTACCTGGTAGCTGCAAGGCCCCAGTCGCATACCTGGGGTTGACCTGGTG
>NW_028324426.1:1688586-1707546 GCF_052110815.1 Crocodylus siamensis | reverse complement strand
CTTACCTGGGGTCGACCTGGTGTCTCCAAGGCCCCATTCACTGAGCTGGGTTTGACCTGGTGGCTTTAGGGCCACATAGGCTTCCAGGGGGTTGACCAGGTGGCTGCAAGGCCCCATTCGCTTGGATTTGGTTGACCTGGTGTGTGCAAGGCCCCATAGGCTTGCCTGGGGTTCAGCTGGTGCCTGCAAGGCCCCATTCACTTGCCTGTGGTTTGACCTGGTGGCTGCAAGGCCCCATTCGCTTACCTGGGGTTGACTGCTGGCTGCAAGGCCCCATTCTCTTGCATTGGGTTGACCTGGTGGCTGCAAGGCCCCATTCCCTTAAATGGGGTTGACCTGGTGGCTGCAAGGCCGCATTCGCTTGCCTGGGGTTGACCTGGTGGCTGCAAGGCCCATTCGCTTTCCTGGGGTTGACATGGTGGCTGCAAGGCCCCATTCACTTACCTGGGGTTGACCTGGTGGCTGCAGGGCCCCATAGGCTTGCAGGGGTTGACCTGGTGGCTGCAAGGCCCCATTCGCTTACCTGGGGTTGACCTGGTGGCTGCAAGGCCCCATTCGCTTACCTGGGGTTCACATGGTGGCTGCAAGGCCCCATTTGCTTGCAGTGGGTTGACCTGGTGGCTGCAAGGCCCCATTCGCTTACCTGGGTTGACCTGGTGGCTGCCAGGCCCCATTCGCTTGCCTGGGGTTCACCTGGTGGCTGCAAGGCCCCATTCACTTGCATGGGTTGACCTGGTGGCTGCAAGGCCCCATTCGCTTGCCTTGGGTTGACCTGGTGGCTGCAAGGCCCCATTCGCTTCCCTGGGTTGACCTGGTGGCTGCAAGGCCCCATTCGCTTCTACGGGTTGACCTGGTGGCTGCAAGGCCCCATTCACTTGCAGGGGTTGACCTGGTGGCTGCAAGGCCCCATTCAATTGCCTTGGGGTTGACCTGGTGTCTACAAGGCCCCATTCGCTTACCTGGGGTTTGACCTGGTGGCTGCAAGGCCCCATTCAGCTTGCAGGGGTTGACCTGGTGGCTGCAAGGCCCATTCACTTGCATTGGGTTGACCTGGTGGCTGCAAGGCCCCATTCGCTTACCTGGGGTTGACCTGGTGGCTGCAAGGCCCCATTTACTTACCTGGGGTTGACCTGGTGGCTGCAAGGCCCCATTCAATTACCTGGGGTTGACCTGGTGGCTGCAAGGCCCCATTCGCTTCCCTGGGGTTGACCTGGTGGCTGCAAGGCCCCATTCACTTGCATTGGGTTGACCTGGTGGCTGCAAGGCCCCATTCGCTTGCCCTGGGGTTGACCTGTGGCTGAAGGCCCCATTAGGCATCGCCTGGGGTTGACCTGGTGGCTGCAAGGCCCCATTCGCTTGCAGGGGTTGACCTGGTGGCTGCAAGGCCCCATTCACTTACCTGGGGTTGACCTGGTGGCTACAAGGCCCCATTCGCTTGCATTGGGTTGACCTGGTGTCTGCAAGGCCCCATAGGCTTGCCTGGGGTTGACCTGGTGGCTGCAAGGCCCCATTCGCTTATATTGGTTCACCTGGTGGCTGCAAGGCCCCATTCGCTTACTTGGGGTTGACCTGGTGGCTGCAAGGCCCCATTCGCTTACCTGGGGTTGACCTGGTGGCTGCAAGGCCCCATTTCTTACCTGGGGTTGACCTGGTGGCTGCAAGGCCCCATTCCCTTAAATGGGGTTGACCTGGTGGCTGCAAGGCCCCATTCACTTGCCTGGGGTTGACCTGGTGGCTGCAAGGCCCCATTCACTTACCTGGGGTTGACCTGGTGGCTGAAGGCCCCATTCACTTGCATTGGGTTGACCTGGTGGCTGCAAGGCCCCATTCGCTTGCCTGGGGTTGACCTGGTGGCTGCAAGGCCCCATTCGCTTACCTGGGGTTGACCTGGTGGCTGCAAGGCCCCATTCGCTTACCTGGGGTTGAACCTGGTGACTGCAAGGCCCCATTCACTTGCCTGGGGTTGACCTGGTGGCTGCAAGGCCCCATTCGCTTACCTGGGGTTGACCTGGTGGCTGCAAGGCCCCATTCGACTTGCCTGGGGTTGACCTGGTGGCTGCAAGGCCCCATTCCCTTGCCTGGGGTTGACCTGGTGGCTGCAAGGCCCCATTCGCTTACTTGGGGTTGACCTGGTGGCTGCAAGGCCCCATTCACTTACCTGGGGTTGACCTGGTGGCTGCAAGGCCCCATTCACTTGCCTTGGGTTGACCTGGTGGCTGCAAGGCCACATTCGCTTGCCTGGGGTTGACCTGGTGGCTGCAAGGCCCCATTCGGTTACCTGGGGTTGACCTGGTGGCTGCAAGGCCCCATTCACTTACCTGGGGTTAACCTGGTGCTGCAAGGCCCCATAGGCTTGCCTGGGGTTGACCTGGTGGCTGCAAGGCCCCCGGGCTACTCTTGCATTGGGTTGACCTGGTCCTGGAAGGCCCCATTGCCTTTACCTGGGGCATGACCTGGTGGCTGCAAGGCCCCATTCAGGTCTTGCCTTCCCTGGTTGACCTGGTGGCTGCAAGGCCCCATTCGCTTGCCTGGGGTTGACCTGCTGGCTGCAAGGCCCCATTCACTTAGCTGGGGTTGACCTGGTGCCTGCAAGGCCCATTTGCTTATCTGGGGTTGACCTGGTGGCTGCAAGGCCCCATTCGCTTGCCCGGGGTTGACCTGGTGGCTGCAAGGCCCCATTCGCTTACCTGGGGTTGACCTGGTGCTGCAAGGCCCCATTCGCTTGCCTGGGGTTGACTGGTGTCTGCAAGGCCCATTCTTTTCCTGGGGTTGACCTGGTGGCTGCAAGGCCCCATTCAGGTGCCTGGGGTTGACCTGGTGGCTGCAAGGCCCCATTCAGGCTGCCTGGGGTTGACCTTGACATGGTGGCTACAAGGCCCCATTCGCTTGCCTGGGGTTGACCTGGTGGCTGCAAGGCCCCATTCAATTACCTGGGGTTGACCTGGTGGCTGCAGGGCCCCATTCGCTTGCATGGGGTTGACCTGGTGGCTGCAAGGCCCCATTCGCTTGCCTGGGGTTGACCTGCTGGCTGCAAGGCCCCATTCCCTTACCTGGGTTTGACCTGGTGACTACAAGGCCCAATTCACTTATCTGGGGTTGACATGGTGGCTGCAAGGTTCCATTCGCTTGCCCGGGGTTGACCTGTTGTCTGCAAGACCCCATTCGCTTTACCTGGGGTTGACATGGTCGCTGAAAGGCCCCATTCGCTTGCCTGCGGTTGGCCTGGTGTCTGCAAGGCCCCATTCACTTTTCTGGGTTTGACCTGGTGGCTGCAAGGCCCCATTCAGGTGCCTGGGGTTGACCTGGTGGCTGCAAGACCCCACAGGCTCGCAGGGGGTTGACATGGTGGCTTCAAGACCCCATTCGCTTGCCTGGGGTTGAGCTGGTTGCTAAAAGGCCTAATTCAATTACTTGGGGTTGACCTGGTGGCTGCAAGGCCCCATTCGCTTAAATGGGGTTGACCTGGTGGCTGCAAGGCCCCATTGGCTTGCCTGGGGTTGACGTCGTGGCTGCAAGGCCCCATTCCCTTACCTGGGTTTGAGCTGGTATGTGCAAGGCCCCGTTCGCTTACCTGGGGTTAACCTGGTGGCTGCCAGGCCCCATTCACTTATCTGGGGTTCACCTGGTGGCTGCGGGGCCCCATAGGCTTGCTTGGGGTTGACCTGCTCGATGGAAGGCCGCATTCACTTACCTGGGGTTCGACCTGGTGGCTGCAAGGCCCAATTCACTTACCTGGGGTTAACACGGTGGCTGCAGGGGCCTATTGGCTTGCAGGGGGTTGACCTTGTGGCTGCAAGGCCCCATTCACTTACCTGGGGTTCACCTGGGCTCCAAAAGTCTCCCTTCGCATTGCCGGGGGGCTGACCTGGTGCCCAGACTTGCTGCCGCCCAGGTTTTCACTCCGAAACAACCACTGGGAGTGCGGACGCAGGTCCCACACAACCCCCGGGGGCTTAGAGCCTCCATCAAGTGCCCCCACACCAGAGCCGAAGCCTCCAAGGAGTACCCCCGCACCTGGGCCAGGTCCCATTTGCTTGCCTGGGGTTGACCTTGTGGCTGCAAGGCCACATTTGCTTGCATTGGCTTGACCTGTTGTCTGCAAGGTCCCATTCGCTTACCAGCAGTTGACCTGGTGACTACAAGGCCCAATTCACTTATCTGGGGTTGACCTGGTGGCTACATGGCTCCATTCGCTTGCATTGGGTTGACCTTGTGTCTGCAATGCCGCATTCGCTTATCTAGTGTTGACCTGGTGGCTGCACAGCCGCTTTCACTTACCTGGGGTTCAGCTTGTGGCTGCAAGGCCCCATTCGCTTGGCTGCCGTTGACCTGGTGGCTGCAAGGCCCCATTCACCTACCTGGGGTTCACCTGGTGGCTGCAAGACCCCATAGGCTTGCATGGGGTTGACGTGGTGGCTGCAAGGCCCCATTCTCTTGCATTGCATTCACCTGGCGTCTGCAAGGCCCCATTAGCTTACCTGGGTTTGACCTGGTGTCTGCAAGGCCGCATTTGCTTGCAGGGGATGGACCTGGTGGCTGCAAGGCCCAATTCGCTTGCCTGGGGTTGACCCGGTGGCTGTAAGGCCTCATTCGCTTGCCTGGGGTTAACCTGGTGGCTCGAAGACCCCTTTCACTTGCCTGGGGTTGACCTGGTGGCTGCAAGGCCACGTTCACTTGCCTGGGGTGGACCAGGTGGCTGGAAGGCCCCATTCGCTTGCAGGGGATTGACCTGGTGGCTGCAAAGCCAGATTCGCTTGCATTGGGTTCACCTGGTGTCTGAAAGGACCCATCCGCTTACCTGAGGTTCACCTGATGACTGCCAGGCCCCATTCACTTGCATTGGGTTGATGTGGTGGCTGCAAGTCCCTGTAGGCTTGCCTGAGTTACAACTGGTGGCTGCAAGGCCCATTCAGTAGCCTGGGGTGGACTTGGTGGCTGCAAGGCCCCATTCGCTTACCTACAGTTGACCTGGTGGTTGCAAGGTCCCACTCGCTTGAATTGGGTTGACATGGTGGCTGAAAGACCCCATTCGCTTGCCTGGGGTTGACCAGGTGGTTGTAAGGCCTCATTCGCTTGCCAGGGGTTAACCTGGTGCTGCAAGGCCCCGTTCACTTTCCTTGGGTTGACTTGGTGGCTGAAAGGCCCCATTCGCTTGCCTGGGGCTGACCTGGTGGCTGTAAGGCCTCATTCGTTTGCCTGGGGTTAACCTGGTGGCTGGAAGGCCCAATTCACTTCCCTGGGGTTCACCTGGTGACTTCGAGGCCCCATTCGCTTACAGGGGATTGACCTGGTGGCTGAAAAGCGACATTCGCTAGCAATCGATTGACCTGCTGTCTGAAACGCTCCATTCGTTTGCATTGGGTTGACCTGGTGGCTGCAAGGCCCCATTCGCTTGCATTGGGTAGAAATGGTGTCTGCAAGGCCCCATCTGCTTACCTGCAGTAGACCTGGTGTCTGCAAGGCCCTATTCACTTCCCTTGGGTTGACCTGGTGTCTGCAAGGCCCCATTCACTTACCTAGAGTTGACTTGGTGGCTGCAGGGCCCAATTCACTTGCATTGGGTTCACCTGGTGGCTGCAAGGCCCCATTCGCTTACCTGGGGTTAACATGGTGGCAGCAAGGCCCCATTCACTTACCTGGAGTTCACCTGGTGGCTACAGGGCCCCATACGCTTGCAGGGGGTTGCCCTGGTCGATCCAAGGCCCCATTCACTTGCCTGGGTTTGAACTGGTGGATGAAAGTCCCCCTTTGCTTGCCTCGGGATGACTTAGTGGATGCAAGGCCCCATTCACTTTCCGGGGGTTCATGTGGTGGCTGCAGGGCCCCATAGGCTTGCAAGGGGTTGACCTGGTCAATGTAAGGCCCCGTTCACCTGCATGGGTTGCCCTGGTGGCAGCAAGGCCCTATTCGCTTCCAGAGGGTTGATCTGGTGGCTGCAAGTCCCCTTTGACTTGCATTGGGTTGACCTGGTGGCTGCAGGGTCCAATTCGCTTATCTGGGGTTAACCTGGTGGCTGCAAGCCCCATTCTCTTGCCTGGGGTGGACCTGGTGTCTGCAAGGACCCATTCGCTTACCTAGGGTTCACCTGGAGGCTGTAAGGCCCCATTAGCTTGCATTGGGTTGACCTGGTGTCTGCAAGGCCCCATTCGCTTACCTGGGGTTAACATGTTGGCTTCAAGGCCCCATTCACTTACGTGGGGTTCACCTGGTGGCTGCAGGGCCCCATAGGCTTGCAGGGGGTTGCCCTTTTCGATGCAAGGCCCCATTCGCTTACCTGGGGTTGACCAGGTGGCTGCAAGGCCCCGTAGGCTTGCCTGAGTTACACCTGGTGGCTGCAAGGACCCATTCGCTTGCAGGGGCTTTACCTGCTGTTTCCAAAGACACGTAGGCTTGCTTGGGGTTGACCTTGTTTCTGCAAGGCCCCATTCGCTTCCCCGGGGTGTACTTGGTGGCTGCAAGGCCCCATTCGCTTAAATGGGGATGAGCTGGAGGCTGCAAGGCCCCATTCACTTCCATTGGGTTGACCTGATGTCTTCAAGGCCCCATTCGCTTACCTGGGCTGGACCTGGTGGCTGCAAGTCCCCAATCGCTTGCAGGGGGTTGACCTGGTGGTTGCAAGGCCACATTCACTTAGCTTGGGTTGACCTGGTGGCTGCAAGGCCCCATTCACTTGCATTGGGTTGAGCTGTTGTCTGCAAGGCCACATTCGCTTTCCGGGGGTTGACCTGTTGTCTGCAAGGACTCATGCGCTTGCCTGGGGTTGAGCTGGTGTCTGCAAGGCCCCATTCACTTACCTGGTGTTGACCTGGTGGCTTTAGGGCCCCATAGGCTTGCAGGGGGTTGACCTGGTGACTGCAAGTCCCCATTCAATTACTTGGGGAAAACCTGGTGGTTGCCAGGCCCCATTCACTTGCCTGGGGTTAACTTGGTGGCTTCAAGGCCCCATTCGCTTGCATTGGGTTGACCTGGTGGCTGCAAATCCTCGTAGGCTTCCCTGAGTTACACCCGGTGGCTGCAAGGCCCCAAACGCTTGTAGCGGGTGGACCTGGTGGCTGCAAGGCCACGCTCACTTGCCTGGGGTAGACCTGGTGGCTGCAAGGCCGCATTCACATGCAGGGGTTGACCTGGTGGCTAGAAGGCCCCATTCACTTGGATTCGGTTGACCTGGTGTCTGCAAGGCCCCATTAGCTTACATGGGATTGACCTGGTGGCTGCAAGGCCCCATTCTATTCCAGGGGGTTGACCTCGTGGCTGCAAGGCCCCATTCGCTTCCCGGGGGTACACCTGGTGTCTGCAAGGCCCCATATACTTGCATGGGGTTGACCTAGTGGCTCCAAGGCCCCATACGCTTGCATTGGGTTGACCTGGTATCTGGAAGGCCCCATTGGCTTATCTGGGGTTGACCTGGTGGGTGCAAGGCCCCATTTGCTTACCTGGGGTTTACCTGGTGGCTGCAGGTCCCCATAGGCTTACAGGGGGTCGACGTGGTGGCTGCAAGGCCCCAGTCACATACCTGGGGATAATCTGGTGCCTGCAAGGCCCCATTTGCTTCGATTGGGTATACCTGGTGAATTCAACGCCCCATGCGCTTGGCTGCGGTTCACCTGGTGGCTTCAAGGCCCCATTCGTTTGCCTGGGGGTGAGCTGGTGGGTGCAAGGCCCCATTCGCTTAACTGGGGTTGACCTGGTGGCAGCAACGCCCCTTACTCTTGCCTGGGGTTGACCTGGTGGCGGCAAGGCCCCATTCACTTACCTGGGGTTGACCTGGTGGCTGCAAGGCCCCATTCACTTACCAGGGGTTCACCTGGAGGCTGCAGGGCCCCATAGGCTTGCAGGGGGTTGACCTGGTGACTGCAAGGCCCCATTCGATTACTTGGGGTAAACCTGGTGGTTGCCAAGCCCCATTCGCTTGCCTGGGGATAACCTGGTGGGTGCAAGGCCCCATTCGCTTGGATTGGGTTGACCTGGTGTCTGCAAAGCCCCGTCGGCTTGCCTGAGTTACACCTGATGGCTGCAAGGACCCATTCACTTGCAGAGGGTTGACCTGGTGGCTGCAGGGCCCCAAAGGCTTGCAGGGGTTTGACCTCGTGGCTTCATGGCCACATTCGCTTGCCTGGAGTTGACCTGGTGGATGTAAGGCCCCATTCACTTGTATTGGGTTGACCTTGTGTCTGCAAAGCCCCATAGGCTTGCTTGGGGTTGAGCTGGTGGCTGCCAGGCCCCATTCCCTTGTATTGGGTTGACCTGCTGTCTGCACGGCCCAATTCGCTTACCTGGAATGGACCTGATGGCTGCAAGGCCCCATTCGCTTACATTGGGTTGAGCTGGTGTCTGCAAGGCCCCTTTCACTTACCTGGGGTTCACCTGGTGGCTGCAGGGCCCCATAGGCTTGCACGGGGTTGACCTGGTGGCTGCAAGACCCCATTCGCTTGCCAGGGGGTGACCTGCTGGCTAGAAGCCGCATTCGCTTCCCTCCGGTTGGTCTGGTGGCTGCGAGGCCCCATTCACTTGCCTGGGTTTGACCGGGTGGCTGCAAGGCCCCATTCACTTACCTGGGGTTGACCTGGTGTCTGCAAGGCCCCATTCGCTTGCCTGGTGTTGACCTGGTGGATGCAAGGCCCCTTAGGCTTGCCTGAGTTACACCTGGTGGCTGCAAGGTCCCATTAGCTACCAGGGGGTTTACCTGGTGGCTGCAAGGTCCCATTCGCCTACATTGGGTTGACCTGGTGTCCCGAAGGCCTCATTCGCGTACCTGGGGTTGACCTGGTGGCTGCAAGGCAACATTCGCTTTCCTGGGGTTAACCTGGTGGCTGCGAGGCCCCATTCACTTGCCTGGGGTTGACCTGGTGGAGGCAAGGCGCCATTCACTTGCCTGGGCTTGACGTGGTCACTGCAAGACACCGATCGCTTGCCTGGGGTTGACGTGGGCTCCAAATGTCCTCTTAGGCATGCCTGGGGTTGACCTGGTGGCTGAAAGGCCCCATTCGCTTACCTGGGGTTCACCTGGTTCCTGCAGGGCCCCATGGGCTTGCAGCGGGTTGACCTGGTAGCTGCAAGGCCCCATTCGCTTACCTGGGTTTGACCTGGTGCCTGCAAGCCCCCATTCGCTTGCATTGGGTTTACCTGGTGGCTGCAAGGCCCCGTAGGCTTGCCTAAATTACACCTGGTGCCTGCAAGGCCCCGTTCACTTGCAGGGGGTTGACCTCGTGGCTGCCAGGCCACATTCACTTGCCTGGGCATGACCTGGTGGCTGCAAGGCCCCATTCACTATCATTGGGTTGACCACGAGTCTGCAAGGCCCCATTAGCTTACGTGGGGTTGATCTGGTGGCTGCAAGGCCCTATTCACTTATGTGGAGTTCACCTGGTGGATGCAGGGCCCCATAGGCTTGAAGGGGGTTGATCTGGTGGCTGCAAGGCCCCATACGCTTGAATTTGGGTGACCTGGTGTCTGCAAGGCCCCATTCGCTTACTTGCAGTTGACCTGGTGGCTTCAAGGCCCCATTCACTTGCAGGGAGTTGCCCTGGTGGCTGAAGGAACTCATAGGCTTGCAGGGGGTTGACATGGTGGCTTCAAGGCCCCATTCGCTTACCTGGGGTTGACCAGGTGTCTACAAGTCCGTATTCGCTTGTCTGGGGTTGACCTGGTGTCTGCAAGGCCCCATTCGTTTCCAGGTGATTTACCTGGTCGCTGCAAGGCCCCATTCGCTTGCATTGGGTTGACATGGTGGGTGCAAGGGCCCATTCGCTTGCCTGGGGTTGACGTGGCGGCTGCAAAGCCCCATTCACTTGCATTGGGTTGATCTGGTGTCTGCAAGCTCCCATTCTCTTGCCTGGGGTGGACCTTCTGGCTTGAAGACCCAATTCGCTTACCTGGGGTTGACCTGGTGGCTGCAAGGCCCCATTCGCTTACCTAGGGTTGACCTGGTGCCTGCTATGCCCCATTCGCTTGAATTGGGTTGACCTGGTGGCTGCTAGGCCCCATTCACTTGCCTGGGGTTGACATGGTGGATGCAAGGCCCCATTCGCTTGCCTGGGGTTGACCTGGTGGCTGCAAGGCCCCTTTCTCTTTCTGGGGGTTGACCTTGTCACTACAAGGCCCCATTCGCTTTCGGGGGTTAACGTGGGCTCCAAAATTCCCCTCAGGCATGCCTGGGGTTGACCTGCTGCCTGCAGGGCACTATATGCTTGAAGGGGTTTGACCTGGTGGCCTCAAGGCCACATTGACTTGCCTGTGCTTGAGCTGGTGGATGCATGGGGCCATGCACTTGGCTGGGGTGACCTGGTGGCTGCAAGACTTGTTTCTCTTTCCGGGGGTTGACCTGGTCACTGCAAGGCCGCATTCGATTTCCTGGGGTTGACGTGGGCTCCAAAAGTTCCCTTAGGCATGCCTGGGGTTGACCTGGTGTCTGAAGGTCCCTATAGGATTGCAGGGGTTTGACGTGGTGGCTGTAAGGACACATTCCCTTGCATTGGGTAGACCTGGTGTCTGGAAGGCCCCATTCACTTACCTGGGGTTGACCTGGTGGCTGCAAGGCCCCATTCGCTTACCTGGGGTTGACCTGGTGCCTGCAAGGCCACATTCACGTACCTGGGGTTCACCTGGTGCCTGGAGGGCCCCATAGGCTTGCAAGGGGTTGACCTGGTGGCTTCAAGGCCCCAGATGCATGCCTGGGGTAGACCTGGTGGCTGCCAGGCCCCATTAGCTTACCAGGGGATAACCTGGAGGCTGCAAGGCCCCATTCGCTTACCTGGGGTGGACCTGGTGGCTGCAAGGCCCCATTCGCTTGGATTGTGTTGACCTGGTGGATGGAAGGCCCCATTCCCTAAAATGCGGTTGACCTGGTGGCTGCCAGACCCCATTCAGTTGCCTGGGGTTGACCTGTTGGCTGCAAGGCCCCATTCGCATTCCTGGGGTTTACCTGGTTGCGGCCAGGCCCGATTCTCCTGCCTCGGGATAACCTGGTGGCTGCAAGGCCCCATTCGGTTGGATTTGGTTGACGTGGTGTCTCCAGGGCCCTATAGGATTGCTTGAGTTACACCTGGTGGCTGCAAGGTCCTATTCGCTTGCAGGGGGTGACCTGGTGGCTCCTAGGCCCCATTTGCTTGCATTGGGTTGATCTCGTGCCTCCGAGGCCCCGTAGGATTGCCTGGCTTACACCTGGTGACTGCAAGGCCCCTTTCACTTGCCTGGGGTTGACCTGGTGGCTGGAAGGCCCCATAGGCTTGCCTGGGGTTGACCTGGTGCCTACAAGGGCCCATTCACTTGCCTGGGGTTCTCCTCATGGCTGAAAGGCCCCATTCCCTTACCTAGGTTTGACATGGTGCCTGCAGGCTCCATTCGCTTGCATTGGGTTGACCTGGTGGCTGCAGAGCCCCATTCGCTTGCATTGGGTTGACCTGGTGTATGCAAGGCCCCACTCGCTTACCTACTGTTAACATGGTGGCTGCAAGGCCCCATTCACTTACCTGGGGTTCACCTGGTGGCTACAGGGCCCCATAGGCTTCCAGGGGGTTGCCCTGGTCGATGCAAGGCCCCATTCGCTTACCTGGGGTTGACCTGGTGTCTGCAAGGCCCCATTCACTTACCTGGGGTTCACCTGGTGGCTGCAGGGCCCCATAGGCTTCCAGGGGGTTGACCTGGTCGTTGCAAGGCCCCATTTGCTTGAATTGGGTTTACCTGCTCTGCAAAGTCCCATTCGCTTAGCTGGGGTGGACCTGGTGGCTGCAAGTTCCCATTCGCTTGCATTGGGTTGACCTGGTGGCTGCAAGGCCCCATTCGCTTACCTTGGGTGACCTGGTGTCTTCAAGGCCCCATTTGCTTACCTGGGGTCGACCTGGTGTCTCCAAGGCCCCCTTCACTGAGCTGGGTTTGACCTGGTAGCTTTAGGGCCACATAGGCTTCCAGGGGGTTGACCAGGTGGCTGCAAGGCCCCATTCGCTTGGATTTGGTTGACCTGGTGTGTGCAAGGCGATGTAGGCTTGCCTGGGGTTCAGCTGGTGCCTGCAAGGCCCCATTCACTTGCCTGTGGTGGACCTGGTGGCTGCAAGGCACCATTCGCTTACCTGGGGTGGATCTGCTGGCTGTAAGGCCCCATTCTCTTGCATTGGGTTGACCTGGTGGCTGGAAGGCCCCATTCCCTTAAATGTGGTTGACCTGGTGACTGCCAGGCCGCATTCGCTTGCCTGGGGTTGACCAGGTGGCTGCAAGGCCCATTCGCTTTCCCGGGGTTGACATGGTGGCTGCAAGGCCCCATTCAAGACCCTGGGGTTCACCTGGTGCCTGCAGGGCCCCATAGGCTTGCAGGGGATTGACCTGGTGGCTGCAAGGCCCCAGATGCATACCTGGGGTTGACCTGGTGGCTGCAAGGCCCCATTCGCTTACCTGGGGTGGACATGGTGGCTTCAAGGCCCCATTTGCTTACAGTGGGTTGACCTGGTGGCTGGAAAGACCCATTCCCTTAAATGCGGTTGACCTGGTGGCTGCCACGCCCCCTTCGCTTCCCTGGGGTTAACGTGGTGGCTGCAACGACCAATTCACTTGCATTGGGTTGACCTGGTGGCTGCAAGGCCCCATTTGCTTGCATTGGGTTGACCTGGTGGCTGAAGGGCCTCGTAGGCTTCCCTGAGTTACACATGGTGGCTGCAAGGCCCCAATCGCTTCTAGCGGGTTGACCTGGTGGCTGCAAGGCCCCATTCACATGCAGGGGTTGACCTTGTGGCTAGAAGGCCCCATTCAATTGCATTGGGTTGACCTGCTGTCTACAAGGCCCCATTCGCTTACCTGGGGTGGACATGGTGGCTGCAAGGCCCCTTCGCTTACAGTGCGTTGACCTGGTGGCTGGAAGGACCAATTCACTTGCATTGGCTTGACTTGGTGGCTGCAAGGCCCCATTCGCGTGCACTGGGTTGACCCGGTGTCTGCAAGGCCCCATTTACTTACCTGGGGTTCACCTGGTGGCTGCAGGGCCCATGCAATTACCTGGGGTTCACCTGGTGGCTGCAGGCCCCATGGGCTTCCAGGGGGTTGACCTGGTGGCTGCAAGGCCCCATTCACTTGCATTAGGTTGACCTGGAGGCTGCAAGGCCCCATTCACTTACCTGGGGTGGACCTCCTGGCTACAAGGCCCCATTCGCTTGCATTGGGTTGACCTGGTGTCTGCAAGGCACCATAGGCTTGCCTGGGGTTTATCTGCTTTATGCAAGGCCCCATTGACTTATATTGTGTTCAATTGGTTTCTACAAGGCCCCATTCGCTTACTTGGGATTGACCTGGTGGCTGCAGGATCCCATTCGCTTACCTGGGCTTGGCCTGGTGGCTGCAAGGCCCCTTTCTTTTACCTGGGGTTGACCTGGTGGCTGCAAGGCCCCATTCCCTTAAATGGGGTTGATGTGGTGGCTGCGAGGCCCCATTTCATTACTTGGGGTTGACCTGGTGGCTGCAAGGCCCCATTCACTTACCTGGGGTTGACACGGTGGGTGAAGGGGCCCATTGGCTTGCAGGGGGTTGACCTGGTCGCTGAAAGGCCCCATTTGCTTGCCTGGGGTTGACCTCGTGGCTGCTAGGCCCCATTTGTTTACCTGGGGTTGACCTGGTATCTGCAAGGCCCCGTTCACTTACCTGTGGTTAACCTGGTGACTGCCAGGCCCCATTCACTTGCCTAGGTTTGACCTGGTGGATGCAAGGCCCCATTCGCTTGCCTGGGGGTGACCTGATGGCTGAAATGCCCCGTTCGATTGCTTGGGTTGACCTGTTGCCTGCAAGGCCACTTTTGCTTGCCTGGGGTTGAACTGGTGGCTCCAAGGCCCCATTCGCTTGGGTGGCGTTGACCTGGTGGCTGCAAGGCCCCATTCACTTACCTGGGGTTCACCTGGTGGCTGCAAGGCCCAATTCACTTACCTGGGGTTGACACGGTGGCTGCAGGGGCACATTGGCTTTCAGGGGGTTGACCTGGTGGCTGCAAGGCCCCATTCGGTTACCTGGGGTTGACCTGGTGGCTGCAAGGCCCCATTCAATGACTTGGGGTTAACCTGGGCTCCAAAAGTCTGGCTAGGCATGCCAGGGGCTGACCTGGTGCCCAGACTTGCTGCCGCCCGGGCTTTCTCTCCCATACAACCACCGGGAGTGTGGACGCAGGTCCCAAACAATCCCCGGGGGCTTAAGCCTCCATGAAGTGCCCCCGCACCAGAGCCTAAGTCTCCAAGGAGTGCCCCCCGCACCTGGGCCAGGTCCCATTTGCTTCCCTGCGATTGACCTTGTGGCTGCAAGGCCACATTCGCTTGCATTGGCTTGACCTGCTGTCTGCAAGGCCCCATTTGCTTAGCTGGGTTTGACCTGGTGACTACAAGGCCCAATTCACTTATCTGGGGTTGACATGGTGGCTGCAAGGTTCCATTCGCTTGCCCGGGGTTGACCTGTTGTCTGCAAGACCCCATTCGCTTTACCTGGGGTTGACATGGTCGCTGAAAGGCCCCATTCGCTTGCCTGCGGTTGGCCTGGTGTCTGCAAGGCCCCATTCACTTTTCTGGGTTTGACCTGGTGGCTGCAAGGCCCCATTCAGGTGCCTGGGGTTGACCTGGTGGCTGCAAGACCCCACAGGCTCGCAGGGGGTTGACATGGTGGCTTCAAGACCCCATTCGCTTGCCTGGGGTTGAGCTGGTTGCTAAAAGGCCTAATTCAATTACTTGGGGTTGACCTGGTGGCTGCAAGGCCCCATTCGCTTAAATGGGGTTGACCTGGTGGCTGCAAGGCCCCATTGGCTTGCCTGGGGTTGACGTCGTGGCTGCAAGGCCCCATTCCCTTACCTGGGTTTGAGCTGGTGACTACAAGGCCCAATTCACTTATCTGGGGTTGACATGGTGGCTGCAAGGTTCCATTCGCTTGCCCGGGGTTGACCTGTTGTCTGCAAGACCCCATTCGCTTTACCTGGGGTTGACATGGTCGCTGAAAGGCCCCATTCGCTTGCCTGCGGTTGGCCTGGTGTCTGCAAGGCCCCATTCACTTTTCTGGGTTTGACCTGGTGGCTGCAAGGCCCCATTCAGGTGCCTGGGGTTGACCTGGTGGCTGCAAGACCCCACAGGCTCGCAGGGGGTTGACATGGTGGCTTCAAGACCCCATTCGCTTGCCTGGGGTTGAGCTGGTTGCTAAAAGGCCTAATTCAATTACTTGGGGTTGACCTGGTGGCTGCAAGGCCCCATTCGCTTAAATGGGGTTGACCTGGTGGCTGCAAGGCCCCATTGGCTTGCCTGGGGTTGACGTCGTGGCTGCAAGGCCCCATTCCCTTACCTGGGTTTGAGCTGGTATGTGCAAGGCCCCGTTCGCTTACCTGGGGTTAACCTGGTGGCTGCCAGGCCCCATTCACTTATCTGGGGTTCACCTGGTGGCTGCGGGGCCCCATAGGCTTGCTTGGGGTTGACCTGCTCGATGGAAGGCCGCATTCACTTACCTGGGGTTCGACCTGGTGGCTGCAAGGCCCAATTCACTTACCTGGGGTTAACACGGTGGCTGCAGGGGCCTATTGGCTTGCAGGGGGTTGACCTTGTGGCTGCAAGGCCCCATTCACTTACCTGGGGTTCACCTGGGCTCCAAAAGTCTCCCTAGGCATTGCCGGGGCTGACCTGGTGCCCAGACTTGCTGCCGCCCAGGTTTTCACTCCGAAACAACCACTGGGAGTGCGGACGCAGGTCCCACACAACCCCCGGGGGCTTAGAGCCTCCATCAAGTGCCCCCACACCAGAGCCGAAGCCTCCAAGGAGTACCCCCGCACCTGGGCCAGGTCCCATTTGCTTGCCTGGGGTTGACCTTGTGGCTGCAAGGCCACATTTGCTTGCATTGGCTTGACCTGTTGTCTGCAAGGTCCCATTCGCTTACCAGCAGTTGACCTGGTGACTACAAGGCCCAATTCACTTATCTGGGGTTGACCTGGTGGCTACATGGCTCCATTCGCTTGCATTGGGTTGACCTTGTGTCTGCAATGCCGCATTCGCTTATCTAGTGTTGACCTGGTGGCTGCACAGCCGCTTTCACTTACCTGGGGTTCAGCTTGTGGCTGCAAGGCCCCATTCGCTTGGCTGCCGTTGACCTGGTGGCTGCAAGGCCCCATTCACCTACCTGGGGTTCACCTGGTGGCTGCAAGACCCCATAGGCTTGCATGGGGTTGACGTGGTGGCTGCAAGGCCCCATTCTCTTGCATTGCATTCACCTGGCGTCTGCAAGGCCCCATTAGCTTACCTGGGTTTGACCTGGTGTCTGCAAGGCCGCATTTGCTTGCAGGGGATGGACCTGGTGGCTGCAAGGCCCAATTCGCTTGCCTGGGGTTGACCCGGTGGCTGTAAGGCCTCATTCGCTTGCCTGGGGTTAACCTGGTGGCTCGAAGACCCCTTTCACTTGCCTGGGGTTGACCTGGTGGCTGCAAGGCCACGTTCACTTGCCTGGGGTGGACCAGGTGGCTGGAAGGCCCCATTCGCTTGCAGGGGATTGACCTGGTGGCTGCAAAGCCAGATTCGCTTGCATTGGGTTCACCTGGTGTCTGAAAGGACCCATCCGCTTACCTGAGGTTCACCTGATGACTGCCAGGCCCCATTCACTTGCATTGGGTTGATGTGGTGGCTGCAAGTCCCTGTAGGCTTGCCTGAGTTACAACTGGTGGCTGCAAGGCCCATTCAGTAGCCTGGGGTGGACTTGGTGGCTGCAAGGCCCCATTCGCTTACCTACAGTTGACCTGGTGGTTGCAAGGTCCCACTCGCTTGAATTGGGTTGACATGGTGGCTGAAAGACCCCATTCGCTTGCCTGGGGTTGACCAGGTGGTTGTAAGGCCTCATTCGCTTGCCAGGGGTTAACCTGGTGCTGCAAGGCCCCGTTCACTTTCCTTGGGTTGACTTGGTGGCTGAAAGGCCCCATTCGCTTGCCTGGGGCTGACCTGGTGGCTGTAAGGCCTCATTCGTTTGCCTGGGGTTAACCTGGTGGCTGGAAGGCCCAATTCACTTCCCTGGGGTTCACCTGGTGACTTCGAGGCCCCATTCGCTTACAGGGGATTGACCTGGTGGCTGAAAAGCGACATTCGCTAGCAATCGATTGACCTGCTGTCTGAAACGCTCCATTCGTTTGCATTGGGTTGACCTGGTGGCTGCAAGGCCCCATTCGCTTGCATTGGGTAGAAATGGTGTCTGCAAGGCCCCATCTGCTTACCTGCAGTAGACCTGGTGTCTGCAAGGCCCTATTCACTTCCCTTGGGTTGACCTGGTGTCTGCAAGGCCCCATTCACTTACCTAGAGTTGACTTGGTGGCTGCAGGGCCCAATTCACTTGCATTGGGTTCACCTGGTGGCTGCAAGGCCCCATTCGCTTACCTGGGGTTAACATGGTGGCAGCAAGGCCCCATTCACTTACCTGGAGTTCACCTGGTGGCTACAGGGCCCCATACGCTTGCAGGGGGTTGCCCTGGTCGATCCAAGGCCCCATTCACTTGCCTGGGTTTGAACTGGTGGATGAAAGTCCCCCTTTGCTTGCCTCGGGATGACTTAGTGGATGCAAGGCCCCATTCACTTTCCGGGGGTTCATGTGGTGGCTGCAGGGCCCCATAGGCTTGCAAGGGGTTGACCTGGTCAATGTAAGGCCCCGTTCACCTGCATGGGTTGCCCTGGTGGCAGCAAGGCCCTATTCGCTTCCAGAGGGTTGATCTGGTGGCTGCAAGTCCCCTTTGACTTGCATTGGGTTGACCTGGTGGCTGCAGGGTCCAATTCGCTTATCTGGGGTTAACCTGGTGGCTGCAAGCCCCATTCTCTTGCCTGGGGTGGACCTGGTGTCTGCAAGGACCCATTCGCTTACCTAGGGTTCACCTGGAGGCTGTAAGGCCCCATTAGCTTGCATTGGGTTGACCTGGTGTCTGCAAGGCCCCATTCGCTTACCTGGGGTTAACATGTTGGCTTCAAGGCCCCATTCACTTACGTGGGGTTCACCTGGTGGCTGCAGGGCCCCATAGGCTTGCAGGGGGTTGCCCTTTTCGATGCAAGGCCCCATTCGCTTACCTGGGGTTGACCAGGTGGCTGCAAGGCCCCGTAGGCTTGCCTGAGTTACACCTGGTGGCTGCAAGGACCCATTCGCTTGCAGGGGCTTTACCTGCTGTTTCCAAAGACACGTAGGCTTGCTTGGGGTTGACCTTGTTTCTGCAAGGCCCCATTCGCTTCCCCGGGGTGTACTTGGTGGCTGCAAGGCCCCATTCGCTTAAATGGGGATGAGCTGGAGGCTGCAAGGCCCCATTCACTTCCATTGGGTTGACCTGATGTCTTCAAGGCCCCATTCGCTTACCTGGGCTGGACCTGGTGGCTGCAAGTCCCCAATCGCTTGCAGGGGGTTGACCTGGTGGTTGCAAGGCCACATTCACTTAGCTTGGGTTGACCTGGTGGCTGCAAGGCCCCATTCACTTGCATTGGGTTGAGCTGTTGTCTGCAAGGCCACATTCGCTTTCCGGGGGTTGACCTGTTGTCTGCAAGGACTCATGCGCTTGCCTGGGGTTGAGCTGGTGTCTGCAAGGCCCCATTCACTTACCTGGTGTTGACCTGGTGGCTTTAGGGCCCCATAGGCTTGCAGGGGGTTGACCTGGTGACTGCAAGTCCCCATTCAATTACTTGGGGAAAACCTGGTGGTTGCCAGGCCCCATTCACTTGCCTGGGGTTAACTTGGTGGCTTCAAGGCCCCATTCGCTTGCATTGGGTTGACCTGGTGGCTGCAAATCCTCGTAGGCTTCCCTGAGTTACACCCGGTGGCTGCAAGGCCCCAAACGCTTGTAGCGGGTGGACCTGGTGGCTGCAAGGCCACGCTCACTTGCCTGGGGTAGACCTGGTGGCTGCAAGGCCGCATTCACATGCAGGGGTTGACCTGGTGGCTAGAAGGCCCCATTCACTTGGATTCGGTTGACCTGGTGTCTGCAAGGCCCCATTAGCTTACATGGGATTGACCTGG
>NW_028324426.1:1588486-1688486 GCF_052110815.1 Crocodylus siamensis | reverse complement strand
GTGGCTGCAAGGGCGCATTCGCCTGGATTGGGTTGACCTGGTGTCTGGAAGGCACCGTAGGCTTCCCTGATTTACACCTAGTGGCTGCAAGGTCCCATTCGCTTCCAGGGGGTTGACCTGGTTACAGCAAGGCCCCATTCTCTTGCCTGGTGTTGACCTGGTGGCTGCAAGGCCCCTTAGGCTTGCCTGAGTTACACCTGGTGGCTGCAAGGTCCCATTAGCTACCAGGGGGTTTACCTGGTGGCTGCAAGGTCCCATTCGCCTACATTGGGTTGACCTGGTGTCCCGAAGGCCTCATTCGCGTACCTGGGGTTGACCTGGTGGCTGCAAGGCAACATTCGCTTTCCTGGGGTTAACCTGGTGGCTGCGAGGCCCCATTCACTTGCCTGGGGTTGACCTGGTGGAGGCAAGGCACCATTCGCTTGCCTGGGGTTGACCTGGTTCTGCAAGACCCCGTTCGCTTGCCTGCGGTTGACATGGGCTCCAAATGTCCTCTTAGGCATGCCTGGGGTTGACCTGGTGGCTGCAAGGCCCCATTCGCTTACCTGGGGTTCACCTGGTTCCTGCAGGGCCCCATGGGCTTGCAGCGGGTTGACCTGGTTGCTGCAAGGCCCCATTCGCTTACCTGGGTTTGACCAGGTGGCTGCAAGCCCCCATTCGCTTGCATTGGGTTTACCTGGTTGCTGCAAGGCCCCGTAGGCTTGCCTAACTTACACCTGGTGCCTGCAAGGCCCCGTTCACTTGCAGGGGGTTGACCTGGTGGCTGCAAGGCCCCATTTGCTTATCTGGGGTTTACCTGGTGGCTGCAGGTCCCAATAGGCTTACAGGGGATCGACGTGGTGGCTGCAAGGCCCCACTCACATACCTGGGGATAATCTGGTGCCTGCAAGGCCCCATTTGCTTCGATTGGGTATACCTGGTGAATTCAAGGCCACATGTGCTTGGCTGCGGTTGACCTGGTGGTCTCAAGGCCCCATTCGTTTGCCTGGGGGTGAGCTGGTGGGTGCAAGGCCCCATTCGCTTAACTGGGGTTGACCTGGTGGCAGCAACGCCCCTTACTCTTACCTGGGGTTGACCTGGTGGCTGCAAGGCCCCATTCACTTACCTGGGGTTTACCTGGTGGCTGAAAGGCCCCATTCACTTACCAGGGGTTCACCTGGAGGCTGCAGGGCCCCATAGGCTTGCAGGGGGTTGACCTGGTGACTGCAAGGCCCCATTCGATTGGGGTTGACCTGGGGCTGCCAGGCCCCATTCGCTTGCCTGGGGTAAACCTGGTGGCTGCAAGGCCCCATTCGCTTGCCTGGGGTTGACCTGGTGGCTGCAAGGCCCCATTCGCTTACCTGGGGTTCACCTGGTTGGCTGCAAGGCCCCATGGGCTTGCAGCGGGTTGACCTGGTGGCTGCAGGGCTGCAGGGGTTTGACCTGGTGGCCCCATTCGCTTGCCTGGGTTGACCTGGTGGCTGCAAGGCCCCATTCGCTTGTATTGGGTTGACCTGGTGGCTGCAAGGCCCCATTCGCTTACCTGGGGTTGACCTGGTGGCTGCAAGGCCCCATTACTTATTGGGTTGGGTTGACCTGGTGCCTGCAAGGCCCCATTAGGCTTGCAGGGGGTTGACCTGGTGGCTGCAAGGCCCCATTCACTTGCCTGGGGTTGACCTGGTGGCTGCAAGGCCCCATTCGCTTGCCTGGGGTTGACCTGGTGGCTGCAAGGCCCCATGGGCTTGCCTGGGGTTGACCTGGTGGCTGCAAGGCCCCATTCGCTTACCTGGGGTTGACCTGGTGTCTGCAAGGCCCCATTCGCTTGCCTGGGGTTGACCTGGTGGCTGCAAGGCCCCATTCGCTTGCGGGGATTTGACCTGGTGGCTGCAAGGCCCCATTCGCTTGCCTGGGTTGACCTGGTGGCTGCAAGGCCCCATTCACTTACCTGGGGTTCACCTGGTGGCTGCAGGGCCCCATAGGCTTCCAGGGGGTTGACCTGGTGGCTGCAAGGCCCCATTCGCTTGCCTGGGGTTGACCTGGTGTCTGCAAGGCCCCATTCGCTTACCTGGGGTTAACCTGGTGGCTGCAAGGCCCCATTCGCTTGCCTGGGGTTGACCTGGTGGCTGCAAGGCCCGCTTACCTGGGGGTTGACGCTTGCCCCATTCGCTGGGTTTGACCTGGTGGCTGCAAGGCCCCATTCACTTGCATGGGGTTGACCTGGTGTCTGCAAGGCCCCATTCGCTTGCCTGGGGTTGACCTGGTGGCTGCAAGGCCCCATTCGCTTGCCTGGGGTTGACCTGGTGGCTGCAAGGCCCCATTCGCTTGCCGGGGGTTGACCTGGTGGCTGCAAGGCCCCTTAGGCTTGCCTGGGGTTACACCTGGTGGCTGCAGGGCCCCATTGCTTACCAGGGGGTTGACCTGGTGGCCTGCAAGGCCCATTGACTTGCATTGCTTGACCTGGTGGATGCATGGCCCCATTCGCTTGGCTGGGGTGACCTGGTGGCTGCAAGGCCCCATTCGCTTACCGGGGGTTGACCTGGTGGCTGCAAGGCCCCATTCGCTTTCCTGGGGTTGACCTGGTGGCTGCAAGCCCCATTCAGGCTTGCCTGGGGTTGACCTGGTGGCTGCAAGGCCCCATTCGCTTGCCTGGGGTTGACCTGGTACTGCAAGGCCCCATTCGCTTGCATTGGGTTGACCTGGTGTCTGCAAGGCCCCATAGGCTTGCCTGGGGTTGACCTGGTGGCTGCAAGGCCCCATTCGCTTACCTGGGGTTGACCTGGTGGCTGCAAGGCCCCATTCGCTTACCTGGGGTTCACCTGGTGGCTGCAGGGCCCCATAGGCTTGCAAGGGGTTGACCTGGTGGCTGCAAGGCCCCATTCGCTTACCTTGGGTTGACCTGGTGGCTGCAAGGCCCCATTCGCTTACCTGGGGTTGACCTGGTGTCTCCAAGGCCCCATAGGCTTGCTTGGGTTGACCTGGTGGCTGCAAGGCCCCATTCGCTTGCAGGGGGTTGACCTGGTGGCTGCAAGGCCCCATTTGCTTGCATTGGGTTGACCTGGTGGCTGCAAGGCCCCATTCGCTTGCCTGGGGTTACACCTGGTGGCTGCAAGGCCCCATTCACTTGCAGGGGGTTGACCTGGTGGCTGCAAGGCCCCATTCGCTTGCCTGGGGTTGACCTGGTGGCTGCAAGGCCCCATTCACTTACCTGGGGTTGACCTGGTGGCTGCAAGGCCCCATTCGCTTGCATTGGGTTGACCTGGTGGCTGCAAGGCCCCATTCGCTTGCATTGGGTTGACCTGGTTGACCTGGTGGCTGCAAGGCCCCATGGCTGCAAGGCATTCACTTGCATTGGGTTGACCTGGTGGCTGCAAGGCCCCATTCGCTTGCCTGGGGTTGACCTGGTGGCTGCAAGGCCCCATTCGCTTACCTGGGGTTCAAGGCCATATTCACTTACCTGGTGGCTGCAAGGCCCCATTAGGCTTGCCTGGGGTTGACCTGGTGGCTGCAAGGCCCCATTCGCTTGCCTGGGGTTGACCTGGTGGCTGCAAGGCCCCATTCGCTTGCCTGGGGTTGACCTGGTGGCTGCAAGGCCCCATTCGCTTTCTGGGGGTTGACCTGGTGGCTTAAGGCCCCATTCAGGCTTGCCCCATTCCCTTACATGTGGTTGGGGTTGACCTTTGGTCTGCAAGGACCCCTGTAGGCTTGCTTGGGGTTGACCTGGTGGCTGCAAGGCCCCATTCACTTGCATTGGGTTGACCTGGTGGTCTGCAAGGCCCCATTCGCTTACCTGGGGTTGACCTGGTGGCTGCAAGGCCCCATTCGCTTGCATTGGGTTGACCTGGTGGCTGCAAGGCCCCATTAGCTTCCATTGGGTTGAGCTGGTGTCTGCAAGGCCCCATTCACTTACCTGGGGTTGACCTGGTGGCTGCAAGGCCCCATAGGCTTGCTGGGGTTGACCTGGTGGCTGCAAGGCCCCATTCGCTTGCATGCAAGGGGTTGACCTGGTGGCTGCAAGGCCCCATTCGCTTGCTTGGGTTGACCTGGTGGTGGCTGCAAGGCCCCATTCGCTTACCTGGGGTTCACCTGGTGGCTGCAGGGACCTGGTGGCTGCAAGGCCCCATTCTTGCGGTTGACCTTGGCTGCAACCTGGGGTTGACCTGGTGGCTGCAAGGCCCTATTCACTTACCTGGGGTTGACCTGGTGGCTGCAAGGACCCCATTCACTTGCCTGGGGTTGACCTGGTGGCTGCAGGGCCCCATAGGCTTGCAGGGGTTGACCTGGTGGCTGCAAGGCCCCATTCGCTTACCTGGGGTTGACCTGGTGGCTGCAAGGCCCCATTCACTTGTATGGGGTTGACCTGGTGTCTGCAGGGCCCCTTTACTTGCCTGGGGTTGACCTGGTGGCTGCAAGGCCCCATTCGCTTGCCTGGGGTTGACCTGGTGGCTGCAAGGCCCCATTCGCTTTCCTGGGGCTGAAGGCCCCTCGTGCATTGGGTTGACTGGTGGCTGCAAGGCCCCATTCGCTTGCCTGGGGTTACCTGGTGTGCTGCAGGGCCCCTTAGGCTTGCCTGGGGTTGACCTGGTGGCTGCAGGGCCCCATAGGCTTGCCAGGGGTTGACCTGGTGGCTGCAAGGCCCCATTCGCTTGCCTGGGGTTCGACCTGGTGGCTGCAAGGCCCCATTCGCTTGTTTGTGGCTGCAAAGCCCCATTCTCTTTCCGGGGATAGCCCTCGTCACTGGAAGGCCCCATTCGCTTGCCTGGGGTTATCGTGTGCTCCAAAGTCCCCTTAGGCATGGCTGGGGTTGACCTGGTGGCTGCAAGGCCCTATATTCTTGCGTTACCTGATGGCTGCAAAGCCTCATTCGCTTGCCTGGGGTTGACCTGGTGGCTGACAAGGCCCATTCGCTTTCCTGGGGTTGACCTGCCGGCTGCAAGGCGCCATTCGATTACTTGGGGTAGACCTGGTGGTTGCCAGGCCCCAGTCGCTTGCCTGGGGTAAACCTGGTGGCTGAAAGGCCCCTTTCGCTTGCATTGCGATGACCTGGTGGCTGCAAGGCCTCGTAGGCTTCCCTGAGTTACACCTGGTGACTGCAAGGCCCCAATCGCTTGCAGGGGGTTGACCTGGTGGCTGCAAGGCCACATTCACTTACCTGGGTTTGACCTCGTGGCTCCAAGCCCCAATCACTTACCTGGGGTGTATCTGGTGGCTGCAGGTCCCCATAGGCTTAGAGGGCGTCGATCTGGTGGCTGCAAGGCCCCCGTCGATTACCTGGGGTTGACCTTGTGGCTGCCAGGCCCCATTCACTTACCTGGGAATAACCTGGTACCTGCCAGTCCCCATTTGCTTTGATTGGGTTTACCTGGTGGCTGCAAAGCCCCATTTGCTTGCCCGGGGTTGACCTGTTGTCTGCAGGTCCCCATTGGCTTACAAGGGGTCGACGTGGTGGCTGCAAGGCCCCAGTCACATACCTGGGGATAATCTGGTGCCTGCAAGGCCCCATTTGCTTCGATTGGGTATACCTGGTGGATTCAAGGCCCCATGTGCTTGGCTGCGGTTGACCTGGTGGGTGCACGGCCCCATTCGCTTGCCTGGGGTTGAGCTGGTGGGTGCAAGGCCCCATTCACTTAACTGGGGTTTACCTGGGGGTTTCAAGGCCCCATTTGCTTGCCCGGCATTGACATGATGGCTGCAAGACCCCATTTGCTTAACTGGGGTTGACCTGGTGGCAGCAACGCCCCTTTCTCTTACCTGGGGTTGACCTGGTGGCGGCAAGGCCCCATTCACTTACTTGGGGTTGACCTGGTGTCTGCAAGGCCCCATTCACTTACCTGGGGTTCACCTGCTGGCTGCAGGGCCCCATAGGCTTGCAGGGGGTTGACGTGGTGGCTGCAAGGCCCCATTCAAATACTTGCGGTTTACCTGGTGGATGCCAAGCCCCATTCGCTTGCCTGGGGATAACCTGGTGGGTGCAAGGCCCCATTCGCTTGGATTGGGTTGACCTGGTGTCTGCAAAGCCCCGTAGGCTTGCCTGAGTTACACCTGATGGCTGCAAGGAGCCATTCACTTGCAGAGGGTTGACCTGGTGGCTGCAGGGCCCCAAAGGCTTGCAGGGGTTTGACCTCGTGGCTTCATGGCCACATTCACTTGCCTGGTGTTGACCTGGTGGATGTAAGGCCCCATTCACTTGTATTGGGTTGACCTTGTGTCTGCAAAGCCCCGTAGGCTTGCTTGGGGTTGAGCTGGTGGCTGCCCGGCCCAATTCCCTTGTATTGGGTTGACCTGCTGTCTGCACGGCCCCATTCGCTTACCTGGGATGGACCTGGTGGCTGCAAGCCCCATTCGCTTGGATTGTGTTGACCTGGTGGATGGAAGGCCCCATTCCCTAAAATGCGCTTGACCTGGTGGCTGCCAGGCCCCATTCTTTTGCCTGGGGTTGACCTGTTGGCTGCAAGGCCCAATTCGCATTCCTGGGATTGGCCTGGTTGCAGCCAGGCCCGATTTGCCTGCCTGGGGATAACCTGGTGGCTGCAAGGCCCCATTCGCTTGCATTTGCTTGACCTGGTGTCTCCAGGGCCCTATAGGATTGCTTGAGTTACACCTGGTGGCTGCAAGGTCCCATTCACTTGCATTGGTGTGACCTGGTGGCTGCAGGGCCCCATTCGCTTATCTGGGGTTGACCTGGTGGCTGCAATGACCAATTCACTTGCATTGGCTTGACTTGATGGCTGCAAGGCCCCATTCGCTTGCACTGGGTTGACCTGGTGTCTGCAAGGCCCCATTCACTTACCTGGGGTTCACCTGGTGGCTGCAGGGCCCCATAGGCTTCCAGGGGGTTGACCTGGTCGTTGCAAGGCCCCATTTGCTTGCATTGGGTTTACCTGCTTCTGCAAAGTCCCATTCGCTTACCTGGGGTGGACCTTGTGGCTGCAAGGCCCCATTCGCTTGCATTGGGTTGACCTGGTGGCTGGAAGGTCCCATTCGCTTACCTTGGGTGACCTGGTGTCTGCAAGGCCCCATTCGCTCACCTGGGGTCGACCTGGTGTCTCCAAGGCCCCCTTCACTTAGCTGGGGTTGACATGGTAGCTTTAGGGCCACATAGGCTTCCAGGGGGTTGACCAGGTGGCTGCAAGGCCCCATTCGCTTGGATTTGGTTGACCTGGTGTGTGCAAGGCCATGTAGGCTTGCCTGGGGTTCAGCTGGTGCCTGCAAGGCCCCATTCACTTGCCTGTGGTGGACCTGTTGGCTGCAAGGCACCATTCGCTTACCTGGGGTGGATCTGCTGGCTGTAAGGCCCCATTCGCTTGCATTGGGTTGACCTGGTGGCTGGAAGGCCCCATTCCCTTAAATGTGGTTGACCTGGTGGCTGCCAGGCCGCATTCGCTTGCCTGGGGTTGACCAGGTGGCTGCAAGGCCCATTCGCTTACCCGGGGTTGACATGGTGGCTGCAAGGCCCCATTGAAGACCCTGGGGTTCACCTGGTGCCTGCAGGGCCCCATAGGCTTGCAGGGGATTGACCTGGTGGCTGCAAGGCCCCAGATGCATACCTGGGGTTGACCTGGTGGCGGCCAGGCCCCATTCGCTCTACCTGGGGATAACCTGGTGGCTGCAAGGCCCCATTCGCTTACATTGGGTTGACCTGGTGGCTGGAAAGGCGCGTTCGCTTGCATTGGGTTGACCTGCTGTCTGCAAGGCCCCGTTCGCTTACCTGGGGTGGATATGGTGGCTTTAAGGCCCCATTTGCTTACAGTGGGTTGACCTGGTGGCTGGAAAGACCCATTCCCTTACATGCGGTTGACCTGGTCACTGCCACGCCCCATTCGCTTTCCTGGGGTTAACGTGGTGGCTGCAACGACCAATTCACTTGCATTGGGTTGACCTGGTTGCTGCAAGGCCCCATTTGCTTGCATTGGGTTGACCTGGTGGCTGCAGGGCCTCGTAGGCTTCCCTGAGTTACACATGGTGGCTGCAAGGCCCCAATCGCTTCTAGCGGGTTGACCTGGTGGCTGCAAGGCCCCGTTCACATGCAGGGGTTGACCTTGTGGCTAGAAGGCCCCATTCAATTGCATTGGGTTGACCTGCTGTCTACAAGGCCCCATTCGCTTACCTGGGGTGGACATGGTGGCTGCAAGGCCCCTTCGCTTACAGTGGGTTGACCTGGTGGCTGGAAGGACCAATTCACTTGCATTGGCTTGACTTGGTGGCTGCAAGGCCCCATTCGCGTGCACTGGGTTGACCTGGTGTCTGCAAGGCCCCATTTACTTACCTGGGGTTCACCTGGTGGCTGCAGGGCCCCATAGGCTTCCAGGGGGTTGACCTGGTCGATGCAAGGCCCCTTTCGCTTACCCGGGGTTGACCTGGTGGCTTAAAGGCCCCATTCGCTTGCCTGGGGTTAACCTGGTGGCTGGAAGAGGCCATTCTCTTTCTGGGGGTTCATGTGGTGGCTGTAGGGCCCCATAGGCTTGAAAGGGGTTGACATGGTCAATGTAAGGTACCATTCACCTGCACGGGTTGACGTGGTGGCAGCAAGGCCCCATTCACTTGCATTGGGTTGACCTGGTGTCTGGAAGGCCCCATTAGCTAACCTGGGGTTGACCTGGTTGCTACAAGGCCCAATTCACTTATCTGGAGTTCACCTGGTGGATGCAGGGCCCCATAGGCTTGCAGGGGGTTGTCGTGGTGGCTGCAAGGCCCCATACGCTTGCATTGGGATGACCTGGTATGTGCAAGGCCCCATTCACTTTTACTGGGATTGACTTGGTGGCTTCAAGACCCCATTCGCTTGCATTGGGTGGACCTGGTGGCTGCAAGGCCCCATTCGCTTGCATAGGTTTGACCAGGTCGCTGCAAGGCCCATTCGCTTACCCGGGGTTGACATGGTGGCTGCAAGGCCCCATTCAAGTCCCTGGGGTTCACCTGGTGCCTGCAGGGCCCCATAGGCTTGCAGGGGATTGACCTGGTGGCTGCAAGGCCCCAGATGCATAACTGGGGTTGACCTAGTTTCATAGTTTCATAGTAGCTAGAGTCGGAATGGACCTAGGTAGATCATCTAGTCCGACCCCCTGCCTTAGCAGGAAAGAGCACCGGGGTCAGATGACCCCGGCAAGGTGCTTATCTACTTCCTTTTAAAAATCCCCAGGCTAGGAACCTGCACCACTTCCCCTGGAAGCTGGTTCCAGGCCCTAGCCGCCCTGACTGTGAAGTAGCGCCTCCTAATATCTAATCTAAACTTACCCTCCGCCAGGTTGTGACCGTTATTCCTGGTCACTCCTGGCAGCGCACGGGGGAACAGGGACTCCCCCAATACCTGCTTATCCCCCCTGACCAGTTTTAGCAGGCCACAAGGTCCCCCCTTAACCTTCTCTTGTGGAGGCTCAACAGGTTCAGGTCCCGTAGCCTCTCCTCATAAGGCCTGCCCTGCTGACCCCTGATCATACGAGTGGCCCTCCTCTGAACTCTTTCCATATCGTCCACATCCCTCTTGAAGTGTGGCGCCCAGAACTGAACGCAGTACTCCAGCTGCGGCCTGACCAGTGCCGCATAGAGGGGGAGGATCACCTCCCTGGACCTGCTCGAGATGCATCTGTGGATGCATGAGAGGGTACGGTTGGCCTTCTTGACTGCCTCCCCACACTGCCGGCCCATGTTCATCGTGGAGTCAATGACGACTCCAAGATCCTTTTCCGTCTCCGTGCTGGCAAGAGGGGAGTTCCCCAACCTGTAAGTGTGGTGCCGGTTCTTCCTCCCCATGTGCAACACCTTGCACTTCTCAGTGTTAAACCCCATCCTATTCTCATCCGCCCACCGTTGCAACCTGTCAAGGTCAGCTTGTAGCCTATTGCACCCTTCTAGTGCGCCCACATCCCCCCACATCTTAGTGTCATCAGCAAACTTGAACAGGGTGCTTTCTACCCCCTCATCCAAGTCACTGATGAAGATGTTGAACAGTGCGGGCCCGAGGACCGAGCCCTGCGGAACCCCACTGCCCACATCCTTCCAGGTCGAGAAGAACCCATCCACTACCACCCTCTGGGTGCGGCCCTCCAACCAGTTGGCCACCCATTTGACTGTGTGGGCATCGACACCGCAGTCTCCCAGCTTTTTGATGAGGACAGGGTGAGAGACAGTGTCGAAAGCCTTCCGGAAGTCCAAAAAGACTACATCCACAGCAACCCCTGCGTCTAATGATTTGGTGACCTGATCGTAAAAGGCCACCAGGTTGGTCTGACAAGACCTGCCACTGATGAACCCATGTTGGTTGCCCCTGAGCATGCATTCCCCCGCAAGGCCCTCCTGGATGTGTGCCAGGATAATTTTTTCAAAGAGCTTACCCGGGATTGAGGTCAGACTAACTGGCCTGTAATTTCCCGGGTCCTCTTTTTTTCCCTTTTTGAAGATAGGGACCACATTGGCCCTCTTCCAGTGCTCCGGCACCTCGCCAGAGCACCACGAGTGCTCATAGAGCCGCGCCAGGGGTCCCGCAATGACCTCGGCCTGGAGCCGGCCAGGCCCCATTCGCTAACCTGGGGATAACCTGGTGGCTGCAAGGCCCCATTCGCTTACATTGGGTTGACCTGGTGGCTGGAAAGGCGAATTCACTTGCATTGGGTTGACCTGCTGTCTGCAAGGCCCCATTCGCTTACCTGGGGTGGACCTGGTGTCTGGAAGGCCCCATTCGCTTACATTGGGTTGACCTGGTGGCTGGAAGGACCCATTCCCTTTAATGCGGTTGACCTGGTGGCTGCCAGGCCCCATTCGCTTGCCTGGGGTTGACGTGGTGGCTGCAACGACCAATTCACTTGCATTGGGTTGACCTGGTGGCTGAAAGGCCCCATTTGCTTGCATTGGGTTGACCTGGTGGCTGCAAGGCCTCGTAGGCTTCCCTGAGTTACACATGGTGGCTGCAAGGCCCCAATCGCTTGTAGCGGGTTGACCTGGTGGCTGCAAGGCCCCATTCACATGCAGGGGTTGACCTGATGGCTAGAAGGCACCATACACTTGCATTTGGTTGACCTGGTGTCTGCAAGGCCCCATTCGATTACTTGGGGTAGACCTGGTGGTTGCCAGGCCCCAGTCGCTTGCCTGGGGTAAACATGGTGGCTGAAAGGCCCCTTTCACTTGCATTGAGATGACCTGGTAGCTGTAAGGCCTCGTAAGCTTCCCTGATTTAAACCTGGTGGCTGCAAGGCCCCAATTGCTTGCAGGGGGTTGACCTGGTGGCTGCAAGGCCACATTCACTTACCTGGGGTTGACCTGGTGGCTGCAAGGCCCCATTCATTTGCATTGGGTTGACCTGGTGGCTCCAAGGCCCCAGTCAGTTGCCTGGGATTGACCTGGTGTCTGCAAGGCCCCATTGGCTTATCTGGGGTTGACCTGGTGGCTGCAAGGCCCCATTCACTTACCTGGGGTGTACCTGGTGGCTGCAGGTCCCCATAGGCTTACAGGGGGTCGATCTGGTGGCTGGCAGGCCCTATTCCTTGCATTGGTTGACCTGGTGGCTGCAAGGACCCATTCGCTTGCCTGGGGTTGACCTGTTGGCTGCAAGGCCCCATTCTCTTGCCTGGGGTTGACCTGGTGGCTGCAAGGCCCCATTCACTTGCCTGGGTTTCACCTGGTGGCTGCAAGGCCCCATGCGCTTACCTGGGGTTGACCTGGTGGCTGCAAGGCCCCATTCGCTTGCCTGGGGTTGACCTGGTGGTCTGTAAGGCCCCATTCGCTTGTATTGGGTTGACCTGGTGTCTCAAGGCCCTCTAGGCTTGCCTGAGTTGACCTGGTGGCTGCAAGGTCGCATTCGCTTGCACTTGGGGTTGACCTGGTGGCTCCAAGGCCCCATTCGCTTACCTGGGGTTGACCTGGTGGCTGCAAGGCCCCATTCGCTTGCCCGGGGTTGACCTGGTGGCTGCAAGGCCCCATTCGCTTACCTGGTTGACCTGGTGGCTGCAAGGCCCCATTCGCTTGAATTGGGTTGACCTGGTGGCTGCAAGGCCCCATTCAGTTGCCTGGGGTTGACCTGGTGGCTGCAAGGCCCATTCGCTTGCCCTGGTTTGACCTGGTGGCTGCAAGGCCCCATTCACTTACCTGGGGTTCATGTGCTGGCTGCGGGGCTGCATAGGCTTGCAGGGGGTTGACCTCGTGGCTGCAAGGTCCCACTGGTTTGAATTGGGTTCACCTGGTGTCTGCAAGCCCCCATTCACTCTACCTGGGGTTGACCTGGTGGCTGCAAGGCCCCATTCACTTACCTGGGCTTGACCTCGTATCTGTAATGCCCCTTAGGCTTGCCTGAGTTACACCTGGTGGCTTGAAGGTCCCATTCGCTTGCAGGGAGTTGACCTGGTTGTTGCAAGGCGCCATTCAGTTGCCTGAGGTTGACCTGGTCGCTGCAAGGCCCTATTCCCTTGCATTGTGTTAACCTGGATTCTGCAAGGCCCCATTCGCTTACCTGGGGTCGACATGGTGGCTGCAAGGCCCAATTCACTAACTTGGGGTTCACCTGGTTGCTGCATGGGCCCAAAGGCTTGCAGGGGGTTCACTTGGTGGCTGGAAGGCCCCATTCGCTTACCTGGGGTTGACCGCTGCAGGGCTGCCAGGCCCCATTCGCTTACCTGGGGTTGACCTGGTGGCTGCAAGGCCCCATTCGCTTGCCTGGGGTTGACCTGGTGGCTGCAAGGCCCCATTCTTTTGGATTGGGTTGACCTGGTGGCTGTAAGGCCCGATTCGCTTACCTAGGGTTGACCTGGTGCCTGCAAGGCCCACTTCGCTTGCATTGGTTTGAGCTGGTGGCTGCAAGGCGCCATTCGCTTCCCTGGGGTTGACATGGTGGCTGCAAGGCCCCATAGGGTTGCAGGGGGTTGACCTGGTGGCTGCAAGGCCCTGTTCGCTTCTCTGGGGTTAACCTGGAGGAAGCAAGGCCCAATTCCTTTGCCTGGGGTTGACCTGGTGGCTGCAAGGCCCCATTCTCTTAACTAGGGTGGACCTGTTGGCTGCAAGGCCCCATTCGCTTGCCTGGATTTGACCTGGTGGCTGCAAGGCATCATTCACTTACCTGGGGTTGATCTGGTGGCTGCAAGGCCCCATTTGCTTCGATTGGGTTAACCTGGTGGCTGCAAGGCCACTTTTGCCTGCCTGTGGTTTACCTGGTGGCTGCAAGGCCCCATTGACATAGCTGGCGTTCACCTGGTCGCTGAAAGACCCCATAGGCTCGCAGGGGGTTGAGGTGGTTGCTTCCAGGCCCCATTCGCTTGCATTGGGTTTACCTGGTGGCTGCCAGGCCACATTCACTTTACCTGGGGTTTACCTGGTGGTAGCAAGGCCCCATTCACTTTCCTGGGGTTGATCTGGTGGATGCAAGGCCCCATTCCCTTGCCTGGGGTTGACCTGGTGGCTTCAAGGCTACATTCGCTTGCCTGGCGTTTACCTGGTGGCTGCAAGGCCCCATCCGCTTGCAGGGGATTGACCTGCTGGCTCCAAGGCCCCATTCGCTCGCATTGGGTTTACCTTTTGGCGGCAAGGCCACATTCACTTACCTGGGGTTGACCTGGTGGCTAGAAGGCCCCATTCGCAAGCATTGGGTTCACTTGGTAGGTGCAATGCCCCATTCGCTTGCCTGGGGTTAACCTGGTGGCTGGAAGGCCCCATTCGCTTGCATTGGGTTGATCTGATTTCCTACGAGGTCCCGTAGGCTTGCGTGGGTTACACCTGGTGGCTGCAAGGCCCCATTAACTTGCCTGGGGTTGACCTGGTGGCTGCAAGACCCCATTCATTTCCTTTGGCTTGACCTCGTGTCTGCAAGGCCCCGTAGGCTTGTCAGGGGTTGACCTGGTGTCTGCAGGGCCCCATTCGCTTACCTGGGGTTGACCTGGTGTCTCCAAGGCCCATGCGCTTGCCTACCGTTGAACTGGTAGCTGCAAGGCCCCATTCACTTATCTGGAGTTCACCTGGTGGATGCAGGGCCCCAGAGGTTTTCAGGGGGTTGACCTGGGGGCTGATAGGCCCTATATGCTTGCATTGCGTTGACCTGGTATCTGCAAGGCCCGATTCGCTTACCTGAGGTTAACCTGGTGGCGGCAAGGCTCCATACTGCAAGGCCCCATTCGCTTGCCATGGGTTGACGTGGGTTCCAAAGTCCCATTTCGCATGCCTGGGGTTGACCTGGTGGATGTAGGGCCCTATAGGCTTGCAGGGGTTTGACCTGGCAGCTGCAAGGCCCCATTCGCTTCCATTGGGTTGACCTGGTCTCTGAAAGGCCCCTCAGGCTTGCTTAGGGTTGATCTAGTGGCTGCAAGACCCGATTCGCTTAAATGGGGTTGACCTGGTGTCTGCACGCCCCATTCAATTACTGAGGGTTGACCTGGTGTCTGCAAGGCCCCGTAGGCTTGCCTGAGTTACACCTGGTGGCTGCAAGGCTGCATTCAGTTCCCTGGTGTTGACCTGCTGGCTGCAAGGCCCCATGAACTTCCATTCGGTTGACCTGGTGTATGCAAGGCATTCACTTACCTGGGGTTCACCTGGTGGCAGCAAGGCCCCCCTGGGGTTGACCTGGTAACTGCAAGGCCCCATTCGCTTGCCATGGGTTGACGTGGGTTCCAAAGTCCCATTTCGCATGCCTGGGGTTGACCTGGTGGATGTAGGGCCCTATAGGCTTGCAGGGGTTTGACCTGGCAGCTGCAAGGCCCCATTCGCTTCCATTGGGTTGACCTGGTCTCTGAAAGGCCCCTCAGGCTTGCTTAGGGTTGATCTAGTGGCTGCAAGACCCGATTCGCTTAAATGGGGTTGACCTGTCTGCAAGGCCCCGTAGGCTTGCCTGAGTTACACCTGGTGCTGCATTCAGTTCCCTGGTGTTGACCTGCTGGCTGCAAGGCCCCATGAACTTCCATTCGGTTGACCTGGTGTATGCAAGGCCCCATTCGCTTACCTGGGGTTGACCTGGTGGGTGCAAGTCCCCTTTCACTTACCTGGGGTTCACCTTGTGGCTGCAGGGCCCTATAGTATTGCAGGGTGTTGACCTAGTGGCTGCAAGGCCGCATTTGCTTGCCTGGCATTCACGTGGTGGCTGCAAGGCCCCATTCACTTGCCTGGGGTTAACCACGAGAAAGCAAGGCCCTATTCATTTGCCTGGGGTTGACCTGGTGTCTGCAAGTCCCCATTCGCTTACCTGGGGTGCACCTGTTGGCTGCAAGGCCCCATTCATTTACCTGGGGTTGACCTGGTATCTGCAATTCCCCATAGGCTTGCCTGAGTTACACCTGGTGGCTTGAAGGTCCCATTCACTTGCAGGGGGTTGACCTGGCGGTTGCAAGGCACCATTTGCTTGCCTGGGGTTGACCTCGTGGCTGAAAGGCCCCATTCACATGAAGGGGATTGACGTGGTGGCTGCAAGGCCCAGTAGGCTTTCCTGCGGTTGACTTGTTGCCTGCAAGGCCCCATTTATTTGGCTGGGATTGATCTGGTGGCTGCAAGGCTACATTCACTTGCCTGGGGTTGACCTGGTGCCTGCAAGGTCCTATTCGCTTGCAGGGGATTGACCTGGTAGCTGCAAGGCCCTATTCGCTTGCATTGCGTTGACCTGGTGGCTGCAAGGACCCATTCGCTTTCCTGGGGTTGACCTGTTGGCTGCAAGGCCGCATTCTCTTGCCTGGGGTTCACCTGGTGGCTGCAAGGCCCCATTCACTTGCCTGGGGATGGCCTGGTGGCTGCAGGGCCCCATGCGCTTACCTGGGGTTGACATGGTGGCTGCAAGGCCCCATTCGCTTGCCTGGGGTTAACCTGGTGGAAGTAAGGCCCCATTCGCTTGTATTGGGTGGACCTGGTGTCTCAAGGCCCTCTAGGCTTGCCTGAGTTGCACCTGGTGGCTGCAAGGTCGCATTCGCTTGCACGGGGTTGACCTGGTGGCTCCAAGGCCCCATTTGCTTACCTGGGGTTGACCTGGTGGCTGCAAGCCACCATTCGCTTCCCCGGGGTTGACCTGGTGGCTGCAAGGCCCCATTCGCTTACCTGGCATTGACCTGGTGGCTGGGAGAACCCATTCGCTTGAATTGGGTTGACCTGGTGGCTGCAAGGCCCCATTCAGTTGCCTGGGGTTGACCTGGTGGCTGCAAGGCCCTATTCGCTTGCCCTGGTTTGACCTGGTGGCTGCAAGGCCCCATTCACTTACCTGGGGTTCATGTGCTGGCTGCGGGGCTGCATAGGCTTGCAGGGGGTTGACCTCGTGGCTGCAAGGTCCCACTGGTTTGAATTGGGTTCACCTGGTGTCTGCAAGCCCCCATTCACTCTACCTGGGGTTGACCTGGTGGCTGCAAGGCCCCATTCACTTACCTGGGCTTGACCTCGTATCTGTAATGCCCCTTAGGCTTGCCTGAGTTACACCTGGTGGCTTGAAGGTCCCATTCGCTTGCAGGGAGTTGACCTGGTTGTTGCAAGGCGCCATTCAGTTGCCTGAGGTTGACCTGGTCGCTGCAAGGCCCTATTCCCTTGCATTGTGTTAACCTGGATTCTGCAAGGCCCCATTCGCTTACCTGGGGTCGACATGGTGGCTGCAAGGCCCAATTCACTAACTTGGGGTTCACCTGGTTGCTGCATGGGCCCAAAGGCTTGCAGGGGGTTCACTTGGTGGCTGGAAGGCCCCATTCGCTTACCTGGGGTTGACCTGGGGGCTGCCAGGCCCCTTTCGCTTACCTGGGGTTGATCTGGTGGCTGCAAGGCCCCATTCGCTTGCCTGGGGTTGACCTGGTGGCTGCAAGGCCCCATTCTTTTGGATTGGGTTGACCTGGTGGCTGTAAGGCCCGATTCGCTTACCTAGGGTTGACCTGGTGCCTGCAAGGCCCACTTCGCTTGCATTGGTTTGAGCTGGTGGCTGCAGGGCGCCATTCGCTTCCCTGGGGTTGACATGGTGGCTGCAAGGCCCCATAGGGTTGCAGGGGGTTGACCTGGTGGCTGCAAGGCCCTGTTCGCTTCTCTGGGGTTAACCTGGAGGAAGCAAGGCCCAATTCCTTTGCCTGGGGTTGACCTGGTGGCTGCAAGGCCCCATTCTCTTAACTAGGGTGGACCTGTTGGCTGCAAGGCCCCATTCGCTTGCCTGGATTTGACCTGGTGGCTGCAAGGCATCATTCACTTACCTGGGGTTGATCTGGTGGCTGCAAGGCCCCATTTGCTTCGATTGGGTTAACCTGGTGGCTGCAAGGCCACTTTTGCCTGCCTGTGGTTTACCTGGTGGCTGCAAGGCCCCATTGACATAGCTGGCGTTCACCTGGTCGCTGAAAGACCCCATAGGCTCGCAGGGGGTTGAGGTGGTTGCTTCCAGGCCCCATTCGCTTGCATTGGGTTTACCTGGTGGCTGCCAGGCCACATTCACTTTACCTGGGGTTTACCTGGTGGTAGCAAGGCCCCATTCACTTTCCTGGGGTTGATCTGGTGGATGCAAGGCCCCATTCCCTTGCCTGGGGTTGACCTGGTGGCTTCAAGGCTACATTCGCTTGCCTGGCGTTTACCTGGTGGCTGCAAGGCCCCATCCGCTTGCAGGGGATTGACCTGCTGGCTCCAAGGTCCCATTCGCTCGCATTGGGTTTACCTTTTGGCGGCAAGGCCACATTCACTTACCTGGGGTTGACCTGGTGGCTAGAAGGCCCCATTCGCAAGCATTGGGTTCACTTGGTAGGTGCAATGCCCCATTCGCTTGCCTGGGGTTAACCTGGTGGCTGGAAGGCCCCATTCGCTTGCATTGGGTTGATCTGATTTCCTACGAGGTCCCGTAGGCTTGCGTGGGTTACACCTGGTGGCTGCAAGGCCCCATTAACTTGCCTGGGGTTGACCTGGTGGCTGCAAGACCCCATTCATTTCCTTTGGCTTGACCTCGTGTCTGCAAGGCCCCGTAGGCTTGTCAGGGGTTGACCTGGTGTCTGCAGGGCCCCATTCGCTTACCTGGGGTTGACCTGGTGTCTCCAAGGCCCATGCGCTTGCCTACCGTTGAACTGGTAGCTGCAAGGCCCCATTCACTTATCTGGAGTTCACCTGGTGGATGCAGGGCCCCAGAGGTTTTCAGGGGGTTGACCTGGGGGCTGATAGGCCCTATATGCTTGCATTGCGTTGACCTGGTATCTGCAAGGCCCGATTCGCTTACCTGAGGTTAACCTGGTGGCGGCAAGGCTCCATTCACTTACCTGGGGTTCACCTGGTGGCAGCAAGGCCCCATTCACTTGCCTGGGGTTGACCTGGTAACTGCAAGGCCCCATTCGCTTGCCATGGGTTGACGTGGGTTCCAAAGTCCCATTTCGCATGCCTGGGGTTGACCTGGTGGATGTAGGGCCCTATAGGCTTGCAGGGGTTTGACCTGGCAGCTGCAAGGCCCCATTCGCTTCCATTGGGTTGACCTGGTCTCTGAAAGGCCCCTCAGGCTTGCTTAGGGTTGATCTAGTGGCTGCAAGACCCGATTCGCTTAAATGGGGTTGACCTGGTGTCTGCACGCCCCATTCAATTACTGAGGGTTGACCTGGTGTCTGCAAGGCCCCGTAGGCTTGCCTGAGTTACACCTGGTGGCTGCAAGGCTGCATTCAGTTCCCTGGTGTTGACCTGCTGGCTGCAAGGCCCCATGAACTTCCATTCGGTTGACCTGGTGTATGCAAGGCCCCATTCGCTTACCTGGGGTTGACCTGGTGGGTGCAAGTCCCCTTTCACTTACCTGGGGTTCACCTTGTGGCTGCAGGGCCCTATAGTATTGCAGGGTGTTGACCTAGTGGCTGCAAGGCCGCATTTGCTTGCCTGGCATTCACGTGGTGGCTGCAAGGCCCCATTCACTTGCCTGGGGTTAACCACGAGAAAGCAAGGCCCTATTCATTTGCCTGGGGTTGACCTGGTGTCTGCAAGTCCCCATTCGCTTACCTGGGGTGCACCTGTTGGCTGCAAGGCCCCATTCATTTACCTGGGGTTGACCTGGTATCTGCAATTCCCCATAGGCTTGCCTGAGTTACACCTGGTGGCTTGAAGGTCCCATTCACTTGCAGGGGGTTGACCTGGCGGTTGCAAGGCACCATTTGCTTGCCTGGGGTTGACCTCGTGGCTGAAAGGCCCCATTCACATGAAGGGGATTGACGTGGTGGCTGCAAGGCCCAGTAGGCTTTCCTGCGGTTGACTTGTTGCCTGCAAGGCCCCATTTATTTGGCTGGGATTGATCTGGTGGCTGCAAGGCTACATTCACTTGCCTGGGGTTGACCTGGTGCCTGCAAGGTCCTATTCGCTTGCAGGGGATTGACCTGGTAGCTGCAAGGCCCTATTCGCTTGCATTGCGTTGACCTGGTGGCTGCAAGGACCCATTCGCTTTCCTGGGGTTGACCTGTTGGCTGCAAGGCCGCATTCTCTTGCCTGGGGTTCACCTGGTGGCTGCAAGGCCCCATTCACTTGCCTGGGGATGGCCTGGTGGCTGCAGGGCCCCATGCGCTTACCTGGGGTTGACATGGTGGCTGCAAGGCCCCATTCGCTTGCCTGGGGTTAACCTGGTGGAAGTAAGGCCCCATTCGCTTGTATTGGGTGGACCTGGTGTCTCAAGGCCCTCTAGGCTTGCCTGAGTTGCACCTGGTGGCTGCAAGGTCGCATTCGCTTGCACGGGGTTGACCTGGTGGCTCCAAGGCCCCATTTGCTTACCTGGGGTTGACCTGGTGGCTGCAAGCCACCATTCGCTTCCCCGGGGTTGACCTGGTGGCTGCAAGGCCCCATTCGCTTACCTGGCATTGACCTGGTGGCTGGGAGAACCCATTCGCTTGAATTGGGTTGACCTGGTGGCTGCAAGGCCCCATTCAGTTGCCTGGGGTTGACCTGGTGGCTGCAAGGCCCTATTCGCTTGCCCTGGTTTGACCTGGTGGCTGCAAGGCCCCATTCACTTACCTGGGGTTCATGTGCTGGCTGCGGGGCTGCATAGGCTTGCAGGGGGTTGACCTCGTGGCTGCAAGGTCCCACTGGTTTGAATTGGGTTCACCTGGTGTCTGCAAGCCCCCATTCACTCTACCTGGGGTTGACCTGGTGGCTGCAAGGCCCCATTCACTTACCTGGGCTTGACCTCGTATCTGTAATGCCCCTTAGGCTTGCCTGAGTTACACCTGGTGGCTTGAAGGTCCCATTCGCTTGCAGGGAGTTGACCTGGTTGTTGCAAGGCGCCATTCAGTTGCCTGAGGTTGACCTGGTCGCTGCAAGGCCCTATTCCCTTGCATTGTGTTAACCTGGATTCTGCAAGGCCCCATTCGCTTACCTGGGGTCGACATGGTGGCTGCAAGGCCCAATTCACTAACTTGGGGTTCACCTGGTTGCTGCATGGGCCCAAAGGCTTGCAGGGGGTTCACTTGGTGGCTGGAAGGCCCCATTCGCTTACCTGGGGTTGACCTGGGGGCTGCCAGGCCCCTTTCGCTTACCTGGGGTTGATCTGGTGGCTGCAAGGCCCCATTCGCTTGCCTGGGGTTGACCTGGTGGCTGCAAGGCCCCATTCTTTTGGATTGGGTTGACCTGGTGGCTGTAAGGCCCGATTCGCTTACCTAGGGTTGACCTGGTGCCTGCAAGGCCCACTTCGCTTGCATTGGTTTGAGCTGGTGGCTGCAGGGCGCCATTCGCTTCCCTGGGGTTGACATGGTGGCTGCAAGGCCCCATAGGGTTGCAGGGGGTTGACCTGGTGGCTGCAAGGCCCTGTTCGCTTCTCTGGGGTTAACCTGGAGGAAGCAAGGCCCAATTCCTTTGCCTGGGGTTGACCTGGTGGCTGCAAGGCCCCATTCTCTTAACTAGGGTGGACCTGTTGGCTGCAAGGCCCCATTCGCTTGCCTGGATTTGACCTGGTGGCTGCAAGGCATCATTCACTTACCTGGGGTTGATCTGGTGGCTGCAAGGCCCCATTTGCTTCGATTGGGTTAACCTGGTGGCTGCAAGGCCACTTTTGCCTGCCTGTGGTTTACCTGGTGGCTGCAAGGCCCCATTGACATAGCTGGCGTTCACCTGGTCGCTGAAAGACCCCATAGGCTCGCAGGGGGTTGAGGTGGTTGCTTCCAGGCCCCATTCGCTTGCATTGGAGGTGGTTGCTGCAAGGCCCCATTTACCTGGTGGCTGCCAGGCCACATTCACTTTACCTGGGGTTTACCTGGTGGTAGCAAGGCCCCATTCACTTTCCTGGGGTTGATCTGGTGGATGCAAGGCCCCATTCCCTTGCCTGGGGTTGACCTGGTGGCTTCAAGGCTACATTCGCTTGCCTGGCGTTTACCTGGTGGCTGCAAGGCCCCATCCGCTTGCAGGGGATTGACCTGCTGGCTCCAAGGCCCCATTCGCTCGCATTGGGTTTACCTTTTGGCGGCAAGGCCACATTCACTTACCTGGGGTTGACCTGGTGGCTAGAAGGCCCCATTCGCAAGCATTGGGTTCACTTGGTAGGTGCAATGCCCCATTCGCTTGCCTGGGGTTAACCTGGTGGCTGGAAGGCCCCATTCGCTTGCATTGGGTTGATCTGATTTCCTACGAGGTCCCGTAGGCTTGCGTGGGTTACACCTGGTGGCTGCAAGGCCCCATTAACTTGCCTGGGGTTGACCTGGTGGCTGCAAGACCCCATTCATTTCCTTTGGCTTGACCTCGTGTCTGCAAGGCCACGTAGGCTTGTCAGGGGTTGACCTGGTGTCTGCAGGGCCCCATTCGCTTACCTGGGGTTGACCTGGTGTCTCCAAGGCCCATGCGCTTGCCTACCGTTGAACTGGTAGCTGCAAGGCCCCATTCACTTATCTGGAGTTCACCTGGTGGATGCAGGGCCCCAGAGGTTTTCAGGGGGTTGACCTGGGGGCTGATAGGCCCTATATGCTTGCATTGCGTTGACCTGGTATCTGCAAGGCCCGATTCGCTTACCTGAGGTTAACCTGGTGGCGGCAAGGCTCCATTCACTTACCTGGGGTTCACCTGGTGGCAGCAAGGCCCCATTCACTTGCCTGGGGTTGACCTGGTAACTGCAAGGCCCCATTCGCTTGCCATGGGTTGACGTGGGTTCCAAAGTCCCATTTCGCATGCCTGGGGTTGACCTGGTGGATGTAGGGCCCTATAGGCTTGCAGGGGTTTGACCTGGCAGCTGCAAGGCCCCATTCGCTTCCATTGGGTTGACCTGGTCTCTGAAAGGCCCCTCAGGCTTGCTTAGGGTTGATCTAGTGGCTGCAAGACCCGATTCGCTTAAATGGGGTTGACCTGGTGTCTGCACGCCCCATTCAATTACTGAGGGTTGACCTGGTGTCTGCAAGGCCCCGTAGGCTTGCCTGAGTTACACCTGGTGGCTGCAAGGCTGCATTCAGTTCCCTGGTGTTGACCTGCTGGCTGCAAGGCCCCATGAACTTCCATTCGGTTGACCTGGTGTATGCAAGGCCCCATTCGCTTACCTGGGGTTGACCTGGTGGGTGCAAGTCCCCTTTCACTTACCTGGGGTTCACCTTGTGGCTGCAGGGCCCTATAGTATTGCAGGGTGTTGACCTAGTGGCTGCAAGGCCGCATTTGCTTGCCTGGCATTCACGTGGTGGCTGCAAGGCCCCATTCACTTGCCTGGGGTTAACCACGAGAAAGCAAGGCCCTATTCATTTGCCTGGGGTTGACCTGGTGTCTGCAAGTCCCCATTCGCTTACCTGGGGTGCACCTGTTGGCTGCAAGGCCCCATTCATTTACCTGGGGTTGACCTGGTATCTGCAATTCCCCATAGGCTTGCCTGAGTTACACCTGGTGGCTTGAAGGTCCCATTCACTTGCAGGGGGTTGACCTGGCGGTTGCAAGGCACCATTTGCTTGCCTGGGGTTGACCTCGTGGCTGAAAGGCCCCATTCACATGAAGGGGATTGACGTGGTGGCTGCAAGGCCCAGTAGGCTTTCCTGCGGTTGACTTGTTGCCTGCAAGGCCCCATTTATTTGGCTGGGATTGATCTGGTGGCTGCAAGGCTACATTCACTTGCCTGGGGTTGACCTGGTGCCTGCAAGGTCCTATTCGCTTGCAGGGGATTGACCTGGTAGCTGCAAGGCCCTATTCGCTTGCATTGCGTTGACCTGGTGGCTGCAAGGACCCATTCGCTTTCCTGGGGTTGACCTGTTGGCTGCAAGGCCGCATTCTCTTGCCTGGGGTTCACCTGGTGGCTGCAAGGCCCCATTCACTTGCCTGGGGATGGCCTGGTGGCTGCAGGGCCCCATGCGCTTACCTGGGGTTGACATGGTGGCTGCAAGGCCCCATTCGCTTGCCTGGGGTTAACCTGGTGGAAGTAAGGCCCCATTCGCTTGTATTGGGTGGACCTGGTGTCTCAAGGCCCTCTAGGCTTGCCTGAGTTGCACCTGGTGGCTGCAAGGTCGCATTCGCTTGCACGGGGTTGACCTGGTGGCTCCAAGGCCCCATTTGCTTACCTGGGGTTGACCTGGTGGCTGCAAGCCACCATTCGCTTCCCCGGGGTTGACCTGGTGGCTGCAAGGCCCCATTCGCTTACCTGGCATTGACCTGGTGGCTGGGAGAACCCATTCGCTTGAATTGGGTTGACCTGGTGGCTGCAAGGCCCCATTCAGTTGCCTGGGGTTGACCTGGTGGCTGCAAGGCCCTATTCGCTTGCCCTGGTTTGACCTGGTGGCTGCAAGGCCCCATTCACTTACCTGGGGTTCATGTGCTGGCTGCGGGGCTGCATAGGCTTGCAGGGGGTTGACCTCGTGGCTGCAAGGTCCCACTGGTTTGAATTGGGTTCACCTGGTGTCTGCAAGCCCCCATTCACTCTACCTGGGGTTGACCTGGTGGCTGCAAGGCCCCATTCACTTACCTGGGCTTGACCTCGTATCTGTAATGCCCCTTAGGCTTGCCTGAGTTACACCTGGTGGCTTGAAGGTCCCATTCGCTTGCAGGGAGTTGACCTGGTTGTTGCAAGGCGCCATTCAGTTGCCTGAGGTTGACCTGGTCGCTGCAAGGCCCTATTCCCTTGCATTGTGTTAACCTGGATTCTGCAAGGCCCCATTCGCTTACCTGGGGTCGACATGGTGGCTGCAAGGCCCAATTCACTAACTTGGGGTTCACCTGGTTGCTGCATGGGCCCAAAGGCTTGCAGGGGGTTCACTTGGTGGCTGGAAGGCCCCATTCGCTTACCTGGGGTTGACCTGGGGGCTGCCAGGCCCCTTTCGCTTACCTGGGGTTGATCTGGTGGCTGCAAGGCCCCATTCGCTTGCCTGGGGTTGACCTGGTGGCTGCAAGGCCCCATTCTTTTGGATTGGGTTGACCTGGTGGCTGTAAGGCCCGATTCGCTTACCTAGGGTTGACCTGGTGCCTGCAAGGCCCACTTCGCTTGCATTGGTTTGAGCTGGTGGCTGCAGGGCGCCATTCGCTTCCCTGGGGTTGACATGGTGGCTGCAAGGCCCCATAGGGTTGCAGGGGGTTGACCTGGTGGCTGCAAGGCCCTGTTCGCTTCTCTGGGGTTAACCTGGAGGAAGCAAGGCCCAATTCCTTTGCCTGGGGTTGACCTGGTGGCTGCAAGGCCCCATTCTCTTAACTAGGGTGGACCTGTTGGCTGCAAGGCCCCATTCGCTTGCCTGGATTTGACCTGGTGGCTGCAAGGCATCATTCACTTACCTGGGGTTGATCTGGTGGCTGCAAGGCCCCATTTGCTTCGATTGGGTTAACCTGGTGGCTGCAAGGCCACTTTTGCCTGCCTGTGGTTTACCTGGTGGCTGCAAGGCCCCATTGACATAGCTGGCGTTCACCTGGTCGCTGAAAGACCCCATAGGCTCGCAGGGGGTTGAGGTGGTTGCTTCCAGGCCCCATTCGCTTGCATTGGGTTTACCTGGTGGCTGCCAGGCCACATTCACTTTACCTGGGGTTTACCTGGTGGTAGCAAGGCCCCATTCACTTTCCTGGGGTTGATCTGGTGGATGCAAGGCCCCATTCCCTTGCCTGGGGTTGACCTGGTGGCTTCAAGGCTACATTCGCTTGCCTGGCGTTTACCTGGTGGCTGCAAGGCCCCATCCGCTTGCAGGGGATTGACCTGCTGGCTCCAAGGCCCCATTCGCTCGCATTGGGTTTACCTTTTGGCGGCAAGGCCACATTCACTTACCTGGGGTTGACCTGGTGGCTAGAAGGCCCCATTCGCAAGCATTGGGTTCACTTGGTAGGTGCAATGCCCCATTCGCTTGCCTGGGGTTAACCTGGTGGCTGGAAGGCCCCATTCGCTTGCATTGGGTTGATCTGATTTCCTACGAGGTCCCGTAGGCTTGCGTGGGTTACACCTGGTGGCTGCAAGGCCCCATTAACTTGCCTGGGGTTGACCTGGTGGCTGCAAGACCCCATTCATTTCCTTTGGCTTGACCTCGTGTCTGCAAGGCCCCGTAGGCTTGTCAGGGGTTGACCTGGTGTCTGCAGGGCCCCATTCGCTTACCTGGGGTTGACCTGGTGTCTCCAAGGCCCATGCGCTTGCCTACCGTTGAACTGGTAGCTGCAAGGCCCCATTCACTTATCTGGAGTTCACCTGGTGGATGCAGGGCCCCAGAGGTTTTCAGGGGGTTGACCTGGGGGCTGATAGGCCCTATATGCTTGCATTGCGTTGACCTGGTATCTGCAAGGCCCGATTCGCTTACCTGAGGTTAACCTGGTGGCGGCAAGGCTCCATTCACTTACCTGGGGTTCACCTGGTGGCAGCAAGGCCCCATTCACTTGCCTGGGGTTGACCTGGTAACTGCAAGGCCCCATTCGCTTGCCATGGGTTGACGTGGGTTCCAAAGTCCCATTTCGCATGCCTGGGGTTGACCTGGTGGATGTAGGGCCCTATAGGCTTGCAGGGGTTTGACCTGGCAGCTGCAAGGCCCCATTCGCTTCCATTGGGTTGACCTGGTCTCTGAAAGGCCCCTCAGGCTTGCTTAGGGTTGATCTAGTGGCTGCAAGACCCGATTCGCTTAAATGGGGTTGACCTGGTGTCTGCACGCCCCATTCAATTACTGAGGGTTGACCTGGTGTCTGCAAGGCCCCGTAGGCTTGCCTGAGTTACACCTGGTGGCTGCAAGGCTGCATTCAGTTCCCTGGTGTTGACCTGCTGGCTGCAAGGCCCCATGAACTTCCATTCGGTTGACCTGGTGTATGCAAGGCCCCATTCGCTTACCTGGGGTTGACCTGGTGGGTGCAAGTCCCCTTTCACTTACCTGGGGTTCACCTTGTGGCTGCAGGGCCCTATAGTATTGCAGGGTGTTGACCTAGTGGCTGCAAGGCCGCATTTGCTTGCCTGGCATTCACGTGGTGGCTGCAAGGCCCCATTCACTTGCCTGGGGTTAACCACGAGAAAGCAAGGCCCTATTCATTTGCCTGGGGTTGACCTGGTGTCTGCAAGTCCCCATTCGCTTACCTGGGGTGCACCTGTTGGCTGCAAGGCCCCATTCATTTACCTGGGGTTGACCTGGTATCTGCAATTCCCCATAGGCTTGCCTGAGTTACACCTGGTGGCTTGAAGGTCCCATTCACTTGCAGGGGGTTGACCTGGCGGTTGCAAGGCACCATTTGCTTGCCTGGGGTTGACCTCGTGGCTGAAAGGCCCCATTCACATGAAGGGGATTGACGTGGTGGCTGCAAGGCCCAGTAGGCTTTCCTGCGGTTGACTTGTTGCCTGCAAGGCCCCATTTATTTGGCTGGGATTGATCTGGTGGCTGCAAGGCTACATTCACTTGCCTGGGGTTGACCTGGTGCCTGCAAGGTCCTATTCGCTTGCAGGGGATTGACCTGGTAGCTGCAAGGCCCTATTCGCTTGCATTGCGTTGACCTGGTGGCTGCAAGGACCCATTCGCTTTCCTGGGGTTGACCTGTTGGCTGCAAGGCCGCATTCTCTTGCCTGGGGTTCACCTGGTGGCTGCAAGGCCCCATTCACTTGCCTGGGGATGGCCTGGTGGCTGCAGGGCCCCATGCGCTTACCTGGGGTTGACATGGTGGCTGCAAGGCCCCATTCGCTTGCCTGGGGTTAACCTGGTGGAAGTAAGGCCCCATTCGCTTGTATTGGGTGGACCTGGTGTCTCAAGGCCCTCTAGGCTTGCCTGAGTTGCACCTGGTGGCTGCAAGGTCGCATTCGCTTGCACGGGGTTGACCTGGTGGCTCCAAGGCCCCATTTGCTTACCTGGGGTTGACCTGGTGGCTGCAAGCCACCATTCGCTTCCCCGGGGTTGACCTGGTGGCTGCAAGGCCCCATTCGCTTACCTGGCATTGACCTGGTGGCTGGGAGAACCCATTCGCTTGAATTGGGTTGACCTGGTGGCTGCAAGGCCCCATTCACTTGCCTGGGGTTGACCAGGTGGCTGCAAGGCCCCATTCGCTTGCCTAGGGTTGACCTGGTGGCTGCAAGGCCCCATTATTACCTGGGGCTGGTGGCTGCAGGACCCCCTAGGCTTGCAGGGGGTGGACCCAGGGCTGCAAGGGCCCTGGATTGGCTGACCTGCAAGGCCCCATTCACCTGGTGGCTGAAAGGTCCCATTGGGGTTTCTCCAAAGCCCCATTCGCTTATCTGGGCTTGACCTGGTGGCTGCAAGGCCCCATTGCTTGCCTGGGTTTGCTGCAATGCCCCATTCGCTTCCAGGGGGTTGACCTTGCAAGGGGGTTGTTGACCTCGTGGCTGCAAGGTCCCACCTGGTGTCTGCAAGGCCCCATACCTGGGCTTGACCTCGTATCTGTAATGCCCCTTAGGCTTGCCTGAGTTACACCTGGTGGCTTGAAGGTCCCATTCGCTTGCAGGGAGTTGACCTGGTTGTTGCAAGGCGCCATTCAGTTGCCTGAGGTTGACCTGGTCGCTGCAAGGCCCTATTCCCTTGCATTGTGTTAACCTGGATTCTGCAAGGCCCCATTCGCTTACCTGGGGTCGACATGGTGGCTGCAAGGCCCAATTCACTAACTTGGGGTTCACCTGGTTGCTGCATGGGCCCAAAGGCTTGCAGGGGGTTCACTTGGTGGCTGGAAGGCCCCATTCGCTTACCTGGGGTTGACCTGGGGGCTGCCAGGCCCCATTCGCTTACCTGGGGTTGACCTGGTGGCTGCAAGGCCCCATTCGCTTGCCTGGGGTTGACCTGGTGGCTGCAAGGCCCCATTCTTTTGGATTGGGTTGACCTGGTGGCTGTAAGGCCCGATTCGCTTACCTAGGGTTGACCTGGTGCCTGCAAGGCCCACATTCGCTTGCATTGGTTTGACCTGGTGGCTGCAGGGCCCCATTCGCTTACCTGGGGTTGACATGGTGGCTGCAAGGCCCCATTCGCTTGCCTGGGGTTGACCTGGTGGCTGCAAGGCCCCATTCGCTTGCTCTGGGGTTAACCTGGTGGAAGCAAGGCCCCATTCGATTACCTGGGGTTCACGTGGTGGCTGCAGGACCCCCTAGGCTTGCAGGTGGTTCACCTGGCGGCTGCAAGGGCCCATTCCCTTAATTCGGCTGACCTGGTGTCTCCAAGGCCCCGTAGGCTTGCCTGATTCACACCTGGTGGCTGCAAGGTCCCATTAGGTTGCCTGGGGTTCACCTGGTGGCTGCAAGGCCCCATTCGCTTATCTGGGTTGACCTGGTGGCTGCAAGGCCCCATTCGCTTGCCTGGGGTTGACCTGGTGGCTGCAAGGCCCCATTCGCTTCCAGGGGGTTGACCTGGTGGCTGCAAGGCCACATTAGCTTCCCTGGGGTTGACCTGGTGGTCTGCAAGGCCCCATGCCCTTCCCTGGGGTTGATCTGGTGGCTGCAAGGCCCCATTCACTAGCTGGAGTTCACCTGGTGGATGCAAGGCCCATAGGCTTGCAGGGGGTTGACCTGGAGGCTTGAAGGCCCCATTCGCTTGCATTGGGTTTACCTGGTGGCTGCAAGGCCCCATTCGCTTACCTGGGGTTGACCTGGTTGGTGCAAGGCCCCATTCGCTTACCTGGGGTTGACCTGGTGACTGCAAGGCCCCATTAATTTACCTGGGGTTGACCTGGTGGCTGCAAGGTCCCATAGGCTTGTGGGGTTTGACCTGGTGGCTGCAAGGCCCCATTCGCTTGCCTGGGGGTTAACCTGGTGGCTCCAAGGCCCCATTCACTCGCCTGGGTTTGACCTGGTGGATGCAAGGGCCCGTTTGCTTGCCTGGGTTGACCTGGTGGCTGCAAGGCCCCATTCGCTTACCTTCGGTTGACCTGGTGGCTGCAAGGTCCCATTAACATGCAGGGGTTGACCTGGTGGCTGTAAGGCCCCATCACTTGCATTGGGTTGACCTGGTGCCTTCAAGGCCCCATTAGCTTCCCTGGGGTTGACCTGGTGGCTGCAAGGCCCCATTCGCTTACCTGGGGTAGACCTGGTGGCTGCATGGCTCCATTCAGTTACCTGCGGTTGACCTGGTGGCTGCAAGGCCCCATTCGCTTGCATTGGGTTGACCTGGTGTCTGCAAGGCCCCATTCGCTTTATGGGGTTGACCTGGTGGCTGCAAGGCCACATTGACTTGCCTGGGGTTGACCTGGTGGCTGCAAGGCCCCATTCGCTTACCTGGGGTTGACCTGGTGGCTGCAAGGCCCATTCACTTGCCTGGGGGTTGACCTGGTTGCTGCAAGGCCCCATTCACTTACCTGGTGTCCACCTGGTGGCTGCAGGGCCCCATAGGGTTGCAAGGGGTTGACCTGGTGGCTGCAAGGCCCCATTCGCTTGCGTGGGGTTGACCTGGTGGCTGCAAGGCCCCATTCACTTACCTGGGGTTGACCTGGCTGGCTCCAGGCCCCATAGGCTTGCAGGGGGTTGACCTGGTGGGTGCAAGGCCCCATTAGCTTACCTGGGGTTGACCTGGTGGCTGCAAGGCCCCATTCGCTTGCTTGGGTTGACCTGGTGTCTGCAAGGCCCCATTCGCTTGCCTGGGGTTGACCTGGTGGCTACAAGGCCCCATTCGCTTGGATGGGGTTGACCTGGTGTCTTCAAGGCCCTGTAGGCTTGCCTCCATTTGACCTGGTGGCTGCAAGGCCCCATTCACTTGCATTGGGTTGACCTGGTGTCTGGAAGGCCCCGTAGGCTTGCCTGGGTTGACACTAGTGGCTGCAAGGCGCTATTCGCTTGAATGGGGTTGACCTGGTGGCTGCAAGGCCCCATTCACTTTCATTGGGTTGACCTGGTGTCTTGCAAGGCCCCATTCACTTACCTGGGGTTCACCTGGTGGCTGCAAGGCCCCATTGTCTTGCCCTGGTGTTGACCTGGTGGCTGCAAGGACCCCAGGCTTGCTTGGGTTGACCTGGTGGCTGCAAGGCCCCATTCTCTTGCCTGGGGTTGACCTGGTGGCTGCAAGGCCCGATTCGCTTAAATGGGGTTGACCTGGGGGCTGCAGGGCCCCATTCGCTTGCAGGGGGTTGACCTGGTGGCTGCAAGGCCCCATTCGCTGGCATGCCTGGGTTGACCTGGTGTCTGCAAGGCCCCATTCGCTTACCTGGGGTTGACCTGGTGGCTGCAAGGCCCCATTCGCTTGCCTGGGGTTGACCTGGTGGCTGCAAGGCCCCATTCGCTTACCTATGGGGTTGCACCTGGTGGCTGCAAGGCCCCATTCGCTTACCTGGGGTTGACCTGGTATCTGCAAGGCCCCATTCGCTTACCTGGGGTTCACCTGGTGGATGAAGGCCCCATTCACTTGCAGGGGGTTGACCTGGTGGCTGCAAGGCACCATTCGCTTGCCTGGGATTGACCTGTGGCTGAAAGGCCCCATTCGCATGGCTGGGTTGACCTGGTGGCTGCAAGGCCCCATTCACTTACCTGGGGTTGACCTGGTGGCTGCAAGGCCCCATTCAATTGCATTGGGTTGACCTGGTGGCTGCAAGGCCCCATATATTTGCCTGGGGTTGACCTGGTGTCTGCAAGTCCCCATTCGCTTGCAGGGGCTGACCTGGTGGCTGCAAGGCCCCATTCACATGCAGAGGTTGACCTGGTGGCTGCAAGGCCCCATTCACTTTCATTGGGTTGACCTGGTGTCTGCACGGCCCCATTAGCTTACCTGGGGTTGACCTGGTGGCGACAAGGCCCCATTCGCTTGCAGGGGTTGACCTGGTGTCTGGAAGGCCCCATTCACTTACCTGGGGTTGACGTGAGCTCCAAAACTCCCTTTAGGCATGGCTGGGGTTGCCGTGGTGGCTGCAGGGCCCTATAGGCTTGCAGGGGTTTCACGTGGTGCCTGCAAAGCCACTTTCGCTTGCCTGAGATAGAAGTGGTGGCTCCAAGGCCCCATTTGCCTGGCTGGGGTTGACCTGGTGGCTTCAAGGCCCCATTCACTTACCTGGGCTTGACCTGGTGGTTGCAAGGCCACATTCACTTACCTGGGGTTAACCTTGTGTGAAAGGCCCCGTTCCCTTCCCTGGGGTTCACCTGGTGGCTCCAGGGCCCCATAGGCTTGCAGAGGGTTGACCTGGTCAATGCAAGGCCCCATTCGCTTACCTGGGGTTGACCTGGTGGCTGCAAGGCCCCATTCGCTTTCTTCGGTTAACCTTGTGGCTGCAAGGCCCCATTCGCTTGCATTGGGTTGACCTGGTTGCTGCAGGGCCCCGTAGGCTGGCCTGGGTTACACCTGCTGGCTGCAAGGCCCCATTCACTTGCCTGGGGATGACCTGGTGGATGCAAGGGCCCGTTCGCTTGCACTGAGTTAACCTGGTGTCTGCAAGCCCCATCCGCTTACCTTCGGTTGTCCTGGTGGCTGCAAGGTCCCATTAACATGCAGGGGTTGACCTGGTGGCTGTAAGGCACTAATCACTTGCATTGGGTGACCGGGTGCCTTCAAGCCCCATTAGCCTCCCTGGGGTTGACCTGGTGGCTGCAAGGCCCCATTCGCTTACCTGGGGTAGACCTGGTGGCTGCATGGCTCCATTCACTTACCTGCGGTTGACCTGGTGGCTGCAATGCCCCTTCGCTTGCATTGGGTTGACCTGGTGTCTGCAAGGCCCAATTCGCTTACATGGGGTGGACCTGGTGGCTGCAAGGCCACATTGACCTACCTGGGGTTGACCAGGTGGCTGCAAGGCCCTATTCGCTTGATGGGGGTTCATCTGGTGGCTGCAAGGCCACATTCACTTGCCTGGGGTCCACATGGTGGCTGCAGGGCCCTATTGGCTTGCAAGGGGTTGACCTGGTGGCTGCAAGGCCCCATTCGCTTACCTGGGGTTGACCTGGTGGCTGCATGGCTCCATTCACTTACCTGCGGTTGACCTGCTGGCTCCAGTGCCCCATAGGCTTGCAGGGGGTTGACCTGGTGTCTGCAAGGCCCCTTTCACTTCCATTGGGTTGATCTGGTGTCAGTAAGGCCCTGTAGGCTTGCTTCGGGTTGACCTGGTGTCTGCAAGGCCCCATTCGCTTGCCTTGGGTTAACATGGTGGCTACAAGGTCCCATTCGCTTGGATATGGTTGATCTGGTGTCTTCAAGGCCCTGTAGGCTTGCCTCCATTTCACCTGGTGGCTCCAAGGACCCATTCACTTGCATTCGGTTTACGTGGTGTCTGGAAGGCCCCGTAGGCTTGCCTGAGTTACACTTGTTGGCTGCAAGGCGCATTCGCTTGAAGGGGGTTAACTGGTGTCTTCAAGGCCCCATTCACTTACGTGGGGTTCAACTGGAGGCTGCAAGACCCCATTCCCTTGAATTGGGACGACCTGGTGTCTGCAAAGCGCCATTCGCTTACCTGGGTTTAACTTGGTGGCTGCAAGGCCCCATTGTCTTGCATTGGTTTGACCTGGTGTCTGCAAGGACCCGCAGGCGTGCTTGGTGTGGACCTGGTGGCTGCAAGGCCCCATTCTCTTGCCTAGGTTTGACCTTGTGGCTGTAAGGCCCGATTCGCTTAAATTGGGTTGACGTGGGGGCTGCAAGCCCCATTCGCTTGCAGGGGATTAACTTGGTGGCTGCAAGGCCCCATTCGCTGGCATTAGGTTGACCTGGTGTCTGCAAGGCCCCATTCGCTTACCTGGGGTTGACCTGGTGGCTGCAAGGACCCTTTCACTTACCTGGGGTTCATCTGGTGGCTGCAGGGCCCCATAGGCTTGCAGAGGGTTGACCTGGTGGCTGCAAGGCCCCATTCGCTTACCTGGGGTTGACCTGGTGGCTGCAAGGCCCCTTTCACTTACCTGGGGTAAACCTTGTGTGAAAGGCCTCGTTCCCTTACCTGGCGTTCACCTGGTGGCTCCAGGGCCCCATAGGCTTGCAGGGGGTTGACCTGGTCAATGCAAGGCCCCATTAACTTACCTGGGGTTTACCTGGTGGCTGCAAGGCCCCATTCACTTGCCTGGGGTTGACCTGGTGGCTGGAAGGCCTCGTCGGCTTGCCTGAGTTACACGTGGAGGCTGCAAGGTCACAATTGCTTGCAGGGGGTTGACCTGGTGGCTGCAAGACCACATTCACTTGCCTGGGGTTGACCTGGTGGCTGCAAGGCCCCATTCACTTGCCTGGGGTTGACCTGGTGGCTGGAAGGCCTCGTCGGCTTGCCTGAGTTACACGTGGAGGCTGCAAGGTCACAATTGCTTGCAGGGGGTTGACCTGGTGGCTGCAAGACCACATTCACTTGCCTGGGGTTGACCTGGTGGCTGCAAGGCCCCATTCACATGCAGGGGTTGACCTGTTGGCTAGAAGGCCCCATTCGCTTACCTGGGGTGTACCTGTTGGCTGTAGGTCCCCATAGGCTTGCATGGGGTTGACCTGGAGGCTGGAAGGCCCCATTCACTTAGCTGGGGTTCACCTGGTGGCTGCAAGTCCCCATACGCTTGCATTGGGTTGACCTGGTGTCTGCAAGGCCCCATAGGCTTGCCTGGGCTTGACCTGGTGTATGCAAGGCCACATTGACTTGTACTGCGTTGAACTTGTTTGTGCAAGGCCGCATTCATTTACATTGGGTTGACCTGATGTCGGCAAGGCCCCATTCACTTGCCCAGGGTTGACGTGATGGCTGCAAGGCCCCATTCGCTTGCCTGGGTTTGACCTGGTGGCTGCAAGTCTCCATTCACTTTCCTGGGGTTCAACTGGTGGCTGCAAAGCCGCATTCAGTTGGCTGGGGTTCACCTGGTGGCTGCAAAGCCCCGTTAAGTTGCCTGGGGTTGACCTGGCGGCTGCAAGACCCCATTCACTTACCTGGGGTAGACCCAGTGTCTCCAAGCCCCATTCGCTTGAATTGGGTTGACTTAGTTTCTGCTGGGCCCATTTGCTTGCCTGGGTTTCACCTGGAGTCTACAAGACTCCATTTGCTTACCTGGGGTCCACCTGATGGCTGCAAGGCCCCATTCACTTACCTGGGGTTCACCTGGTGGCTGCAAGGCCCCATTCACTTGCCTGGGGTTGGCCTGGTAACTGCAAGGCCCCATTCGCACTAAATGGGGTTGACCTGGTGGCTGAAAGGCCCCATTCGATTACTTAGGGTTGACCTGGTGGCTGGCAGCCCTATTCTCTTGCCTGGGGTTCACCTGGTGTCTCCTAAGGCCCCATTCGCTTGCACTGGGTTGATCTGGTTCCTGCGAGGCCCCAGAGGCTTGCCTGGGTTACACCTGCTGGCTGTAAGGCCCCATTCACTTACCTGGGGTTGACCTGGTGGCTGCAAGGCCCCATTCACTTGCCCGGGGTTTGACCTGGTAACTGCAAGGCCCCATTCGCTTTGCCATGGGTTGACGTGGGTTCCAAAAGTCCCATTAGGCATGCCTGGGGTTGAGCTGGTGGATGTAGGGCCCTATAGGCTTGCAGGAGTTTGACCTGGCGGCTGCAAGGCCCCATTCACTTGCTTGGGGTTGACCTGGTGGCTGCAAGGCCCCATTCGCTTACATTGGGTTGACCTGGTGTCTGCAAGGCCCCGCAGGCTTGCTTAGGGTTGACCTGGTGGGTGCAAGGCCCGATTCGCTTAAATGGGGTTGACCTGGTGGCTGCAAGGCCCCATTCGCTCTAAATGGGGTTGACCTGGTGGCTGAAAGGCCCCATTCGATTACTTAGGGTTGACCTGGTGGCTGCAAGACCCCATTCGCTTCCATTGGGTTGACCTGGTGTCTCCAAGGCCCCGTAGGCTGGCCTGGGTTACACCTGCTGGCTGTAAGACCCCATTCACTTGCCTGGGGTTGACCTTGTGGCTGCAAGGCCACATTCACTTGCATTGGGTTGACCTGGTGGGTGCAAGGCGCCATTCGCTTACCTGGGCTAGACCCAGTGGCTCCTAACCCCATTCGCTTGCATTGGGTTGACCTAGTTTCTGCTGGGCCCATTTGCTTGCCTGGGTTTCACCTGGAGTGTACCAGACTCCACTCGCTTCCCATGGGTTGACGTGGGTTCCAAAAGTCCCATTAGGCATGCCTGGGGTTGAGCTGGTGGATGTAGGGCCCTATAGGTTTGCAGGAGTTTGACCTGGCGTCTGCAAGGCCCCATTCACTTGCTTGGGGTTGACCTGGTGGCTGCAAGGCCCCATTCGCTTACATTGGGTTGACCTGGTGTCTGCAAGGCCCCGCAGGCTTGCTTAGGGTTGACCTGGTGGGTGCAAGGCCCGATTCGCTTAAATGGGGTTGACCTGGTGGCTGCAACGCCCCATTCGCTCTAAATGGGGTTGACCTGGTGGCTGAAAGGCCCCATTCGATTACTTAGGGTTGACCTGGTGGCTGCAAGACCCCATTCGCTTCCATTGGGTTGACCTGGTGTCTGCAAGGCCCCGTAGGCTGGCCTGGGTTACACCTGCTGGCTGTAAGGCCCCATTCACTTGCCTGGGGTTGACCTGGTGGCTGCAACGACACATTCACTTGCATTGGGTTGACCTGGTGGCTGCAAGGCCCCATTCACTTACCTGGGGTAGACCCAGTGTCTCCAAGCCCCATTCGCTTGCATTGGGTTGACTTAGTTTCTGCTGGGCCCATTCGCTTGCCTGGGTTTCACCTGGTGTCTACAAGGCTCCATTCCCTTACTTGGGGTTCACCTGGTGGCTGCAAAGCCCCATTCAGTTGCCTGGGGTTCACCTGGTGGCTGCAAGGCCCCATTCCCTTTAAATGGGGTTGACCTGGTGGCTGCAAGGCCCCATTCAATTACTAAGGGTTGACCTGGTGGCTGCAAGGCCCCATTCGGTTCCATTGGGTTGACCTGGTGTCTGCAAGGCCCCGTAGACTGGCCTGAGTTGCACCTGGTGGCTGCAAGGCTGCATTCAGTTGCCTGGGGTTGACCTGCTGGCTGCAAGGCCCCATGAACTTCCACTGGGTAGTCCTGGTGTCTGCAAGGCCTCATTCGCTTACCTGGGGATGACCTGGTGGCTGCAAGGCCCCTTTCACTTACCTGGGGTTCACCTTGTGGCTGCAGGGCCCCATAGGCTTGCAGGGTGTTGACTTGGTGGCTGCAAGGCCCCATTCGCTTGCCTGGGGTTGACCTGGTGGCTGCAAGGCCCCATTCGCTTGCTTGGGGTTTACCTGGTGTCTACAAGGCTCCATTCACTTTACCTGGGGTTCACCTGGTGGCTGCAAAGCCCCATTCAGTTGCCTGGGGTTCACCAGGTGGCTGCAAGGCCACATTCCCTTTAAATGGGGTTGACCTGGCGTCTAGAAGGCCCCATTCGATTACTTAGGGTTGACCTGGTGGCTGCAAGGCCCCATTCGCTTCCATTGGGTTGACCTGGTGTCTGCAAGGCCCCGTAGGCTGGCCTGGGTTACACCTGCTGGCTGCAAGGCCCCATTCACTTGCCTGGGGTTGTCCTGGTGGCTGCAAGGCCACATTCACTTGCATTGGGTTGACCTGGTGGCTGCAAGGCCCCATTCGCTTACCTGGGGTAGACATAGTGGCTCCAAGCCCCATTCGCTTGCATTGGGTTGACCTAGTTTCTGCTGGGCCCATTTGCTTGCCTGGGTTTCACCTGGAGTCTACAAGACTCCATTTGCTTACCTGGGGTCCACCTGATGGCTTGAAGGCCCCATTCACTTACCTGGGGTTCACCTGGTGGCTGCAAGGCCCCATTCACTTGCCTGGGGTTGGCCTGGTAACTGCAAGGCCCCATTCGCACTAAATGGGGTTGACCTGGTGGCTGAAAGGCCCCATTCGATTACTTAGGGTTGACCTGGTGTCTGGCAGCCCCATTGTCTTGCCTGGGGTTCACCTGGAGTCTCCAAGGCCCCATTCACTTGCATTGGGTTGATCTGGTTCCTGCGAGGCCCCAGAGGCTTGCCTGGGTTACACCTGCTGGCTGTAAGGCCCCATTCACTTGACTGGGGTTGACCTGGTGGCTGCAAGGCCACATTCACTTGCATTGGGTTGACCTGGTGGCTGCAAGGCCCCATTCACTTACCTGGGGAAGACCCTGTGTCTCGAAGCCCCATTCGCTTGCATTGGGTTGACTTAGTTTCTTCTGGGCCCATTCGCTTGTCTGGGGTTCACCTGGTGGCTGCAAAGCCCCATTCATTTGCCTGGGGATCACCTGGTGGTTGCAAGTCCCCATTCCCTTTAAATGGGGTTGACCTGGCAACTGCAAGGCCCCATTCAATTACTTAGGGTTGACCTGGTGGCTGCAAGGCCCCATTCGCTTCCATGGGGTTGACCTGGTGTCTCCAAGGCCCCGTAGGCTGGCCTGAGTTACACCTGGTGGCTGGAAGGCCCAATGAACTTCCACTGGGTTGACCTGGTGTCTGCAAGGCCTCATTCGCTTACCTGGGGTTGACCTGGTGGCTGCAAGGCCCCTTTCACTTACCTGGGGTTCACCTTGTGGCTGCAGGGCCCCATAGGTTTGCAGGGTGTTGACTTGGTGGCTGCAAGGCCCCATTCGCTTGCCTGGGTTTGACCTGGTGGCTGCAAGGCCCCATTCGCTTGCCTGGGTTTCACCTGGTGTCTACAAGGCTCCATTCACTTGCCTGGGGTTCAACTGGTGGCTGCAAAGCCCCATTCAGTTGGCTGGGGTTCACCTGGTGGCTGCAAGGCCCCATTCGCTTGCCTGGGTTCCACCTGGTGTCTAGAAGGCTCCATTCACTTACCTGGGGTTCACCTGGTGGCTGCAAAGCCTCGTTAAGTTGCCTGGGGTTGACCTGGCGGCTGCAAGGCTCCATTCGATTACTTAGGGTTGACCTGGTGGCTGCAAGGCCCCATTCGCTTCCATTGTGTTGACCTGGTGTCTGCAAGGCCCCGTAGGCTGGCCTGGGTTACACCTGCTGGCTGTAAGACCCCATTCACTTGCCTGGGGTGGACCTGGTGGCTGCAAGGCCACATTCACTTCCCTGGGGTTGACCTGGTGTCTGCAAGGCCCTTTCACTTGCATTGGGTTGACCAGGTGACTTCCAGGCCCCATTCGCTAACCTGGGGTTGACCTGGTGGATACAAGTCCCCACTCACTTACCTGGGGTTCACCTGGTGGCTGCAAGGCCCCATTCGCTTGCCTGGGTTTCACCTGGTCGCTGCAAGGGCCCATTCACTTGGATTGGGTTGAAGTGGTGTGTGCAAGGCCCCGTAGGCTTCCCTGAGTTACATATGGTGTCTGCAAGGCCCCATTCGCTTCCAGAGGGTAGACCTCGTGTCTGCAAGGCCCCATTCGCTTGCATTGTGTTGACCTGGTGTCTGCAAGGCCCCATTCGGTTACCTGGGGTTGACCTGTTCGCTTCAAGGCCACATTCATATGCATTGGGTTGACCTGGTGGCTGCAAGGCCCCTTTCGCTTGACTGGTGTTAACCTAGGGGGTGCAAGGCCCCATTGACTTGCCTTCGGTGTACCTGGTGGCTGCAAGGCCCCATTCGCTTAACTAGGGTTGACATGGTGTCTGCAAGGCCCCATTTGCTTGCAGGGGGTTCACCTGGTGGCTGCAAGTCTACATTCACTTTGCCTGAGGTTGACCTGGTGTCTGCAAGGCCCCATTCGCTTACGTAGGGTTGACCTGGTGCCTGCAAGGCCCAATTCACCTGCATTGGTTTGACCTGGTGTCTGCAGGGCCCCATTCGCTTGCCGAGGATTGACCTGGTGGCTGCAAGCTCTATAGGCTTGCCTGGGGTTCACCTGGTGCCTGCAGGGCCCGTTTGACTTGCCTGGGGTGGACCTGGTGGCTGCAAGGCCCCATTCGCTTACCTAAGGTTGACCTGGTGCCTGCAAGGCCCAATTCGCTTGCATTGGTTCGAGCTGGTGTCTGCAGGGCCGCATTCGCTTCCCTGGGGTGGACCTGGTGCCTGCAAGGCCCCATTCGTTAAGCTAGGGTTGACCTGTTGGCTGCAAGTCCACATTCGCTTGCAGGGGGTTGGCCAGGTGGCTGCAAGGCTACATTCGCTTGCAGGGGTTGACCTGGTGGGTGCAACGCTACATTCACTTTGCCTGGGGTTGACCTGGTGGCTGCAAGGCCCCGTAGGCTTGCCTTGGGTTGACCTGGTGGCTGCAAGGCCGCATTCACTTGCCTGGGGTGGACCTCATGGCTGCAAGGCCCAATCCTCTTTCCTTGGGTTGACCTGGTGCCTGCAAGGCCCAATTCGCTTGCATTGGTTTCACCTGGTGTCTGCAGGACCCCATTCGCTTCCCTGGGGTCGACCTGGTGGGTGCAAGGCCCATTCGCTTACCTAGGGTTGACCTGGTGGCTGCAAGGCCCCATTCTCTTGCATTGGGTTGACCTGGTGGGTCTAGGGCCCCATTCACTTTACCTGGGGTTGACCTGGTGGCTGCACGGCTACATTCACTTTGACTAGGGTTGACCTGGTGGCTGCAAGGCCCCGTAGGCTTGCCTGGGGTTGACCTGGTGGCTGCAAGGCTGCATTCACTTGCCTGGGGTGGACCTGGTGGCTGCAAGGCCCCATTCTCTTTCCTAGGGTTTACCTGGTGCCTGCAAGGCCCAATTCGCTTGCATTGGTTGGACCTAGTGTCTGCAGGACCCCATTCGCTTCCCTGGGCTTGACATTGTGGCTGCAAGGCCCCTTAGGCTTGCAGGGGGTTGACGTGGGGGTTGCAAGGCCCCATTCGCTTGCCTGTGGTTAACCTGGTGGAAGCAAGGCCCCATTCACTTGCCTGGGGTGGACCTGGTGGCTGCAAGGCCCCATTCGCTTAACTAGGGATGACCTGTTGGCTGCAGCGCCCCATTCGCTTCCAGGGGGTTGACCTGGTGGCTGCAAGGCTACATTCGCTTGCCTGGGGTTGACCTGGTGGCTGCAAGGCCCCATTCGCTTGCAGGGGATTGACCTGGAGGCTGCAAGGCCCCATTCGCTGGTATTGGGTTCACCTTTTGGCTGCAAGGCCCCATTTGCTTACCTTGGGTTGACCTGGTGGCTGCAGGGCCCCATTCGCTTGCCTTAGGTTGACCTGATGGCCGGCATGCCCGATTCGCTTGCCTGGGCTTAACCTGGTGGCTGCAAGGGCCCTTTCGCTTACCTGGGGTTCACCTGGTGGCTGCAAGGCCCCATTCATTTGCATTGGGTTGAAGTCGTGGCTGCAAGGCCCCATTCGCTTGTATTGGGTTGAAATGGTGTCTGCAAGGCCCCATTCGCTTGCCTGGGGTTGACCTGGTAGGTGCAAGGCCCCATTCTCTTTCCGGGGGTTGACCTGGTCACTGCAAGGGCCCATTTGCTTGCTATGGGTTTACGTGGGCTCCAAAAGTCCCATTAGGCATGCAGGGGTTTGACCCAGCGGCTGCAACGCCCCATTCGCTTGCGTTGGTTTGACCTGGAGTCTGCAAGGCCCCGCAGGCTTGCTTAGGGTTCACCTGGTGGCTGCAAGGCCAGATTCGCTTAAATGGGGTTGACCTGGTGGATGCAAGGCCCCATTCGATTACTTGGGGTTGACCTGGTTGCTGCAAGGCCCCATTCACTTGCAGGGGGTTTACCTGGTGGCTACAAAGCCACATTCGCTTGCATTGGGTTGACCTGGTGTCTGCAAGGCCCCGTAGGCTGGCCTGAGTTACACCTTTTGGCTGGAAGGCTCCATTCAGTAGCCTGGGGTTGACCTGCTGGCTGAAGGCCCAATGAGCTTCCATTGGGTTGACCTGGTGTCTCCAAGGCCCCATTCACTTACCTGGGTTTGACCTTGTGGCTGGAAGGGCCCATTTTTTTGCCGGGGTTTGACCTGGTGATTGCAAGGCCACATTCGCTTGCATTGGGTTGACCTGGTGGATCCAAGGCCCCATTCGCTTACCTGGGGTTGACGTGGTAGGTGAAAGGCCCCATTCGCTTGCCTGCGGTTGACCTGGTGGCTGCAAGGCCCCATTCAGTTGCCTGGGGTTGACCTGGTGGCTGCTAGGCCCCATTCAGTTGCCTGGGGTTGACCAGGTGGCTCCAAGGCCCCATTCGCTTGAAGAGGTTAACCTGTTGGCTAGAAGGCCACATTCGCTTACCTGGGGTTGACCTGGTGTCTGCAAGGCCCCATTCGCATTCCTGGTGTGACCTGGTGGCTGCAAGGCCCCATTCACTTGGCTGGGGTTGACCTAGGGGCTGCAAGGCCCCTTCGCTTGCCTGGAGTTGACCTGGTGGCTGTTAGGCCCCATTCTCTTTCCGGGGATTGCCCTCGTGACGGCAAGGCCGCATGCGCTTCCCAGGGGTTGACGTGTTCTCCGTAAGTGCCCTTAGGCATGGCTGGGATTGACCTGGTGGCTGCAGGGCCCTATAGGCTTGCAGGGGTTTGACTTGATGGCTGCAAGGCCTCATTTGCTTGCCTGGGGTTGACCTCGTGGATGTAAGGCCCCATTCACTTGCATTGGTTTGAGCTGGTGTCCTCAAGTCTCCGTAGGCTTGCTTGGGGTTGACCTGGTGCCTACAAGGCCCCATTCGCTTGCCTGGGGTTGACCTGGCGGCTGCAAGGCCCCATTCGATTACTTGTGGTAGACATGGTATTTGCCAGGCCCCATACGCTTCCCTGGGGTTAACCTGGGGGCTGCAAGGCCCCATTCGCTTGCATTGGGTTGACCTGAAGGCTGCAAGGCCTCTCAGGCTTCCCTCAGTTACACCTGGAGGCTGCAAGGCCACAATCGCTTGCAGGGAGTTGACCTGGTGGCTGCAAGGCCCCATTCACTTGCAGGAGTTGAACTGGTGGCTAGAAGGGCCCATTCACTTGTATTCGGTTGAAATGATGGCTGCAAGGCCCCATTCGCTTCCAGGGGATTGACCTGGCGGCTGCAAGGCCCCATTCGATTACTTGTGGTAGACATGGTAATTGCCAGGCCCCATACGCTTCCCTGGGGTTGATCTGCTGGCTGCAAGGGCCCATTCACTTGCATTGGTTTGACCTGGTGTCTGCAAGGCCCCATTCGCTTGCATGGGGTTGACCTGGTGGCTGTAAGGCCCCATTCACTTGCATTGGTTTGACCTGGTGTCTGCAAGGCCCCATTCGCTTGCATGTGGTTGACCTGGCGGCTGGAAGGCCCCATTCGATTACTTGTGGTAGACCTGGTAATTGTCAGGCCCCGTACGCTTGCCTGCGGTTTACCTGGTGGCTGCAAGGCCCCATTCGCTTGCATTGGGTTGACCTGGTGGCTGGAAGGCCTCGTAGGCTTGCCTGAGTTACACCTGGAGGCTGCAAGGTCACAATCGCTTGCAGGGGGTTGACCTGGTTGCTGCAAGGCCACATTCACTTGCCTGGGGTTGACCTGGTGGCTGCAAGGCCCCATTCACATGCAGGGGTTGACCTGGTGGCTAGAAGGCCCCATTCGCTTACCTGGGGTGTACTTGTTGGCTGCAGGTCCCCATAGGCTTGCATGGGGTTGACCTGGAGGCTGCAAGGCCCCATTCACTTACCTGGGGTTCGCCTGGTGGCTGCAAGTCCCCATTCGCTTGCATTGGGTTGGCCTGGTGTCTGCAAATCCACATAGGATTGCCTGGGCTTGACCTGGTGTATGCACGGCCCCATTGACTTGTACTGCGTTGAACTTGTTTCTGCAAGGCCCCATTCATTTACATTGGGTTGACCTGGTGGCTGCAAGGCCCCATCCACTTGCACCAGGTTGACCTGATGTCTGCAAGGCCCCATTCACTTGCCCAGGGTTGACCTGATGGCTGCAAGGCCGCATTCACTTCCAGGGGGTTGACCTGGTGGCTGCAAGGTCCCATTCACATGTTTAGGGTTGAGCTGGTGAATGCAAGGCATCATTCGCTTGCCTTGGGTTGATCTTGTGGCTGCAAGGCCCCATTAGCTCCACCTCGGGTTGACCTGGAGGCTGCAAGGCCCCTTTCACTTACCTGGGGTTCACCTGGTGGCCGCAGGGCCCCATAGGCTTTCAGGGGTTTGACCTAGTGGCTCTAAGGCCCCATTCACTTCCCGGGGGTTAACCTGGTCACTGCAAGGCCCCATTCACTTTCATTGGGTTGACCTGGTGGCTCCAAGGTCCCGTAGGCTTACCTGAGTTACACCTGGTGGCTGCAAGGCCCCATTCGCTTGCAGGGGGTTGACCTGGTGCCTGCAAGGCCACATTCAATTCCCTGGGGTTGACCTGGTGCCTGCTAGGTCTCATTCAGTTGCCTGGAGTAAACCTAGTGGCTGCAAGGCCACATTCACTTCCCTGGGGTTGACCTGGTGGCTGCAAGGCCCCTTTCACTTTCAGGGGTTGACCTGGTGGCTGCAAGGCCCCATTCACTTACCTGGGATTGACGTGGTGGCTGCAAAGCCCCATTTGCTTGGATTGGGTTGTCCGGTTTCTGCAAAGCCCTGTAGGCTTCCCTGAGGTACATCTGGTGGCTGCAAGGCCCCATTCACTTGCTTTGGTTGGACCTGGTGTCTGCAAGGCCCCATTCGCTTACCTGGGGTTGAGTTCGTGTCTGTAAGGCCCCATTCACTTCCCTGGGGTTGACCTGGTGACTGCAAGGCCCCATTCGCTTGCCGGGGGTTGACCTGGTGACTGCAAGGCTCCATTCGCTTGCCTGGGTTTAACCTGGTGGCTGCAAGGGCCCATTCGCTTGAATTGGGTTGACGTGGTGTCTGCAAGGCCTCGTAGGCTTGCCTTAGTTACATCTGGTAGCTGCAAGTCCCCATTCAGTTCCAGGGGGTAGACCTGGTCTCTGCAAGGCCCCATTCGCTTGCATTGTGTTGACCTGGTGTCTGCAAGGCCCCATTCGCTCTACCTGGGGTGGACCCGGTAGCTTCAAGGCCCCATTCACATGCTTAGGGTTGACCTGGTGGCTGCAAGGCACCATTCGCTTGCCTGGGGTTGACCTGGTGGCTGCAAGGCCCCATTCTATTAATTGGGTTTCACCTGGTGACTGCAAGGCCCCATTCACTTTCCTGGGGTTCACCTGGTGGCTGCAGGGCCCCATAGGATTTCACGGGTTTGACCTAGTGGCTTCATGGCCCCATTCGCTTTCAGGGGCTAACCTGGTCGCTGCAGGGCAACATTTGCTTGCATTGGGTTGACCTGGTGGCTGCAAGGCCCCATTCGGTTAACTGGGGTTGACCTGGTCGCTTCAAGGCCCCATTCATTTGCATTGGGTTGACCTGGTGGCTGCAAGGCCTCTTTCGCTTGACTGGGGTTAACGTAGGGGGTGCAAGGCCCCATTGACTTGTCTTCGGTGTACCTGGTGGCTGCAAGGCCCCATTCGCTTAACTAGGGTTGACCTGGTGTCTGCAAGGCCCCATTTGCTTGCAGGGGGTTCACCTGGTGGCTGCAAGTCTACATTCACTTTGCCTGAGGTTGACCTGGTGTCTGCAAGGCCCCATTCGCTTAAGTAGGGTTGACCTGGTGCCTGCAAGGCCCAATTCACCTGCATTGGTTTGACCTGGTGTCTGCAGGGCCCCATTCGCTTGCCGGGGATTGACCTGGTGGCTGCAGGCTCTGTAGGCTTGCCTGGGGTTCGCCTGGTGCCTGCAAGGCCCCATTGACTTGCCTGGGGTGGACCTGGTGGCTGCAAGGCCCCATTCGCTTACCTAAGGTTGACCTGGTGCCTGCAAGGCCCAATTCGCTTGCATTGGTTCGAGCTGGTGTCTGCAGGGCCGCATTCGCTTCCCTGGGGTGGACCTGGTGCCTGCAAGGCCCCATTCGTTCAGCTAGGGTTGACCTGTTGGCTGCAAGTCCCCATTCGCTTGCAGGGGGTTGGCCAGGTGGATGCAAGGCTACATTCGCTTGTCTGGGGTTGACCTGGTGACTGCAAGGCCCCATTTGCTTGCAGGGGGTTGACCTGGTGGGTGCAAGGCTACATTCACTTTGCCTTGGGTTGACCTGGTGGCTGCAAGGCCCCGTAGGCTTCCTTGGGTTGACATGGTGGCTGCAAGGCCGCATTCACTTGCCGGGGTGGACCTCGTGGCTGCAAGGCCCCATTCTCTTTCCTAGGGTTGACCTGGTGGGTCTAGGGCCCCATTCACTTTACCTGGGGTTGACCTGGTGGCTGCACGACTATATTCACTTTGCCTAGGTTTGACCTGGTGGCTGCAAGGCCCCGTAGGCTTGCCTGGGGTTGACCTGGTGGCTGCAAGGCTGCATTCACTTGCCTGGGGTGGACCTGGTGGCTGCAAGGCCCCATTCTCTTTCCTAGGGTTGACCTGGTGCCTGCAAGGCCCAATTCGCTTGCATTGGTTGGACCTAGTGTCTGCAGGACCCCATTCGCTTCCCTGGGGTTGACCTGGCGGCTGAAAGGCCCCATTCGCTTGCCTGGGGTTAACCTGGGGGAAGGAAGGCCGCATTCATTTAACTGGGGTGGACCTTGTGGCTGCAAGGTCCCAGTAGCTTACCTAGGGTTTACCTGGTGGTTGCAAGGCCCCATTCGCTTGCCTGGGGTTGACCTAGTGGATGCCAGGCCCGATTCGCTTCCCTGGGGTTGACGTGGGCTCCAAAAGTCCCCTTTGGCATGACTGTGGGTCACCTGGTGGCTGCAAGGCCCCATTCGCATACCTTGGGTTTTCCTTGTGGCTGCCAGGCCCCATCCGCTTTCCTGGGTATAACCTGCTGGCTGCAAGGCCACATTCGCTTGCCTGTGGTTGACCTGGTGGTTGCAAGGCCCCATTCACATGCAGGGGATGACCTGTTGGCTTGAAGGCCTCTTTCGCTTCCTTGGGGTTGAAGTGGTGGCTGCAGTGCCCCATTTGCTTGGCTGGGGTTGACCTGGTGTCTGCAAGGCCCCATTCGCTTGCATTAGGTTGACCTGGTGTATCCAGGGACCCGTAGGCTTGCCTGCGGTTGACCTGGTGCCTGCAAGGCCCCATTCATTTGCATTGGCTTAACCTGCTGGCTGCCAGGCCCCATTCATAGTTTATAGTTTCATAGTAGCTGGAGTCGGAAGGGTCCTAGTTAGATCGTCTAGTCCGACCCCCTGCCTTGGCAGGAAAGAGCACCGGGGTCAGATGACCCCGGCAAGGTGCTCATCTAACTTCCTTTTAAAAATCCCCAGGCTAGGAGCCTGCACCACTTCCCCTAGAAGCTGGTTCCAGGCCCTAGCCGCCCTGACTGTGAAGTAGCGCCTCCTAATATCTAATCTAAACTTACCCTCCGCCAGGTTGTGACCATTATTCCTGGTCACTCCTGGCAGCACACGGGGGAACAGGGACTCCCCCAATACCTGCTGATCCCCCTGACCAGTTTGTAGCAGGCCACAAGGTCCCCCCTTAACCTTCTCTTGTGGAGGCTCAACAGGTTCAGGTCCCGTAGCCTCTCCTCATAAGGCCTGCCCTGCTGACCCCTGATCATACGAGTGGCCCTCCTCTGAACTCTTTCCATATCGTCCACGTCCCTCTTGAAGTGTGGCGCCCAGAACTGGACGCAGTACTCCAGCTGCGGCCTGACCAGTGCCGCATAGAGGGGGAGGATCACCTCCCTGGACCTGCTCGAGATGCATCTGTGGATGCATGAGAGGGTACGGTTGGCCATCTTGACTGCCTCCCCACACTGCCGGCCCATGTTCAAAGAGCTTACCCGGGATTGAGGTAAGACTAACTGGCCTGTAATTTCCCGGGTCCTCTTTTTTTCCCTTTTTGAAGATAGGGACCACATTGGCCATCTTCCAGTCCTCCGGCACCTCACCAGAGCACCACGAGTGCTCCTAGAGCCGCGCCAGGGGTCCCGCAATGACCTCGGCCAGTTCTTGTAGAACCCTAGGGTGAAGATCGTCCGGACCAGCGGACTTGAACACGTCCAGCCTCTCCAGAAGTACCCTAACTAACTCGATTGCATTGGGTTGACATGGTTTCTGCAAGGCACCGTAGGCTTGCAGGGGGTTGACCTGGTGGCTGCAATGCCCCATTATCTTTCCCGGGGTTGACCTGGTGGCTGCAAGGCCCAATTCACTTCCCTGGGTTTGACCTGGTGGATGCAAGGCCCCATTCACTTGCATTGGGTTGACCTGGTGTCTGCTGGGCCCCATAGGCTTGCAGGGGTATACCTGGTGGCTGCAAGGCCCCATTTGCTTGCCTGGGGTTATCCTGGTGGCTGCAAGGCCCCATTCGCTTGCATTTGGTTGACCTGGTGGCTGCAAGGCCCCATTCACTTGCAGGCATTGACCTGGTGTCTGCAAGGCCCCATTCACTTACCTGGGGTTGACCTGGTGGCTGCAAGGCCCCATTCGCTTAAATGGGGTTGACCTGGTGGCTGCAAGGCCCCATTCGAGTCCTTGGGGTTGACCTGGTGGTTGCAAGGCAAAATTCGCTTGAAAGGGGTTGACACGGTGGCTGCAAGGCCCCATTAGCCTACCTGGGGTTCACCTGGTGGCTGGAACCCCATTCGCTTGCCTGGGGTTGACCTGGTGGCTGCAAGGCCCCATTCGCTTACCTGGGGTTTACCTGGGCTGCAAAAGTCCCCTCGGCATCCCTGCGGGTTGACCTGGGGGCCAAACTTGCTGCCGCCCGGGGTTTCATTCCCAAACAACCACCGGGAGTGCGGACGCAGGACCCACACAAACGCCCAGGGGTTTAAGCCTCCATCAAGGGCCCCCCACCATAGCTTAAGCCTCCTAAGGAGTGCCCCCCCCCACCTGGGGCAGGCCCCATTTGCTTGTCTGAGATTGACCTGGTGACTACAAGGCCCATTTCGCTTGCACTGGGTTGACCTGGTGTCTGCAAGGCCCCGTAGGCTTTCCTGGGGTTGACCTTGTGGCTGCAAGGCCCCATTCACTTGATTGGGTTTAGCTGGTGGCTGCAAGACCCCATTCGCATACCTGGGGTTTTCCTGGTGGCTGCCAGGCCGCATCCGCTTACCTGGGTATAACCTGCTGGCTGCAAGGCACCATTCGCTTCAATTGGGTTGACCTTGTGGCTGCAAGGCCACATTCGCTTGCCTGTGGTTCACCTGGTGGGTGCAAGGCCACATTCGCTTGGCTGGAGTGGACCTGGTGGCTGGAAGGCCCCTTTGACTTACATGGCGTTCACCTGGTCGCTGCAGGACCCCATAGGCTCACAGGGGGTTGAAGTGGTGGATTCAAGGCCCCATTCATTTGCATTGGGTTGACCTGGTGTCTGGAAGGCCCCATCCGCTTACCTGGGGTTGACCATGGTGGGTGCAAGGCCCCATTAGCTTACCTGGGGTTGACCTGGTGGCTGCAAGGCCCAATTCACTTGTCTGGGATTGACCTGTTGGCTGCAAGGCCCCATGCACTTGCCTCTGGTGGACCTGGTGGCTGCAATGCCCCATTCACTTACCTAGGTTTCACCTGGTGGCTGCAGGGCCCCATAGGCTTGCAGGGGTTTGACCTGGTGGCTGCCAGGCCCCATCCGCATACCTGGGTATATCCTGCTAGATGCAAGGCCCCATTCGCTTCAATTGGGTTGACCTTGTGGCTGCAAGGCCTCATTCGCTTAGCTGGGGTAGACCTGGTGTCTGCAAGGCCCCTTTCACTTCCATTGGGTTGATCTGGTGTCAGTAAGGCCCTGTAGGCTTGCATTGGGTTGACCTGGTGGATGCAAGGTCCCATTCGATTACTTGGGGTGGACCTGGAGGCTTAAAGGCACCATTCGCTTAAATGGGGTTGACCTGGTGGCTGCCAGGCCCCAATGACTTACCTGGGGTTGACCCGGTGTCTGCAGGGCCCCATAGGCTTGCAGGGGGTTGACCTGGTGGCTGCAAGGCCCCATTCAGTTGCCTGGGGTTGATCTGGTGGCAGCAAGGCCCTACTCGCTTGCATTGGGTTGACCTGGTGTCTGCAAGGCCCCATCCACTTACCTCGGGTTAACTTGGTGCCTGGAAGGCCCCTTTCACTTACCTGCGGATCACCTGGTGGCTGCATGGCCCCATAGGCTTGCAGGGTGTTGACCTGGTCGATGCAAGGCCCCATTCGCTTACCTGGGGTTGACCTGATGTCTGCAACGCCCCATTCACTTGCCTGGGGTTTTCCTGGTGGCTGCGAGGCCCTATTCACTTGCAGGAGTTGACCTGGTGGCTGCAAGGCCCCATTCGCTTACCTGGGGTTGACCTGGTGTCTGCAAGGCCCCATTCACTTGCATTGGGTTGAGCTGGTGTCTCCAAGGCCCCGTAGGCTTGCCTGAGTTACACCTGGTGGCTGAAAGGCTGCATTCAGTTGCCTGGGCTTGACCTGCTGGCTGCAAGGCCCCATGAACTTCCATTGCGTTTACCTGGTGTCTGAAAGGCCCCATTCGCTTGCATTGGGTTGAGCAGGTGGCTGCAAGGCCCCATTAGCTTACCTAGGGTTGACCTGGTGGCTGCAAGGCCCCATTCGCTTGGCTGGGGTTGACCTGCTGTCTGCAAGGCCCCATTCACTTGCATTGGGTTGAGCTGGTGTCTCCAAGGCCCCGTAGGCTTGCCTGAATTACACCTGGTGGCTGCAAGGCTGCATTCAGTTGCCTGGGCTGGACGTGCTGGCTGCAAGGCCCCATGAACTTCCATTGGATTTACCTGGTGTCTGCAAGGCCCCATTCGCTTCCCTGGGGTTGACCTGGTGGCTGCAGGGCCCCATAGGCTAACAGGGTGTTAACCTGGTGTCTGCAAGGCCCCATTCGCTTCCATTGGGTTGATCTGGTTCCTGCGAGGCCCCGTAAGCTTGCCTGGGTTGCACCTGCTTGCTGTAAGGCCCCTTTCACTTGCCTGGGGTTGACGTGCTGGCTGCAAGGCCACATTCACTTGCATTGGGTTGACCTCGTGGCTGCAAGGCCCCATTCGTTTACCTGGGGTAGACCCAGTGGCTCCAAGCCCCATTCGCTTGCATTGGGTTGACCTAGTTTCTGCTGGACCCATTCGCTTGCCTGGGTTTGACCTGGTGTCTACAATGCCCCGTAGGCTTTCCTGAGTTACATCTGGTGGCTGCAAGGCCCCTTTCGCCTGCCTGGGGTGGACCTGGTGGCTGCAAGGCCCCATTCATTTGCATTGGGTTGACCTGGTGGCTTCAAGGCCCCATTCGCTTGCACTGGGTTGACCTGGTGGCTGCAAGGCCCCATTCACTTGCCTTGGGTTCACCTGGTGTCTGCAACGCCCCATTCTCTTCCCTGGGCTTTACCTGGGCTTCAATAGTCTCCCTAGGCATGCCTGGGATTGACCTGGTGCCCAGACTTGCTGCCGCCTGTAACTGTCTTAAAGTTTTTAGCAAAGACTTTATATTATTTTCTCTTTTTTGTGTAACTGCTGCGCGGCACTCTCACATTTATGTAACCCTGAAGTCGGCTGTTAATCAAAATGAACGCTTTGTACTTTTCTCCACTGGCATTAAGCTACACATGCGCATTCTGCAAATTTCATTTCTTATCTAAAAGTGTCATTTCTGCAAAAATGAAACTTATGTAGAAAATCTGCCTAGCAATAATTATGTAAAAGAAAATTATCCTATCTGTGTACTATAGTTAGTGTCATAGAGGCAGTCCAACAAACATTTATAAAAGAGGCAAAAAAGCAGGAAGCAGCAGAGACGACAACTGGAAAACTCTGTGGGCCTGATCACCCCGCAGACCAGTTCTCAGCCTCCCCGCCTGGGCGTATCCCAGCGAAGATAAAGGCCTCAGAAATCTGACAACAGACAACGATTCACTGTGTTACAGTTTTGCTTTGTGTTTCCCAATTATGAGCCGTTGACCAGTTCTGGGACCTAAGGAGTCGGCAGCCGCACCTAGCTTTGGACTTCTTCCACTGTTGGAACGCAAGGGCTGGCTCTGGAACCTCGTGAACCAACGGACACCCTATAGAGTATCCCGTTCATGAGCTGTTAACCAGTTCTGGGACTACGGAGTCGGCAGCTGCTGGCTCTGGAACCCCGTGAACCAACAGACCCCTTTAGTATCCGGCATACTGTAACTGAAGAAACATCGGAGACTCCGCTTCTCGACTGCCTCTCATCATAGCTTAGACAGCATATCTACGCTCGCTATACTTGTATTTACTGCAACTTCATTCCAACCGGCCTCCCCTCTTACTTGTAAGAGGGTGAGGCCAGGTGAGTGAATAAATCTTTTTGTTTTACTCTATATCTGCTCCATAATAACTTTTATTACTAACATTCCATATCAATGAGCCGTTGACCACTTATGGGACTAAAGGAGTCGGCAGCCGCACCTAGCTTTGGACTAGCTCCACTGTTGAAACGCAAAGGGCTGGCTCTGGAACCTCATGAACCAACGGACACCCTATAGATTAAGAGACACTAACTACTTACTCTAAGTCGTCTACTTGTGCCAACTCGGCGAACCTCGAGGGGGGCTAAGAGCTATCTCAATCCCACCCCACAAGCCGCGCGCTCGCACAACTCCGCAAAGCCCGCGGCTCCCCTAAGCGGTGCCGGAGCTGCTAGCCCGGCATTTCGCCACACCGCCCAGGGCTTCACTGCCAAACAAGCAGCAGGAGTGTGGACGCAGGACCCGCACAACCGCCAGGAGCTTCAGCCTCCAAGGAGTGCCCCCCTCCACCTGGGCAAGGACCCATTCACTTACCTGGGGTTGAGCTGGTGGCTGCAAGGCCCCATAGGCTTGCCGGGGTTTGACCTGCTGGCTGCTGGGCCACATTAGCTTTACCTGGGGTTCACCTGGTGGGTGGAAGGCATCATTCACTAACCTGTGGTTGACCTGGTGGCTGCAACGACCCATTCACTTACCTGGGGTTGACCTCCTGGCTGCATGGACACATTCAGTTGCATTTGGTTGACCTGGTGGCTGCAAGGCCCCATTCGCTTGCATTCGGTTGACCTGGTGCCTGGAAGGCCCCATAGGCTTGGCTGGGGTTGAGCTGGCGCCTGTAAGGCCCCATTCACTGGTATTGCGTTGACCTGGTGTCTGCAAGGCCCCATTCGCTTACCTGGTGTGGACCTGGTGGCTGAAAGGCCCCATTCACTTTACCCGGGGTTGACACGGTGGCTGCAGGGGACCATTGACTTGCAGGGGGATGACCTGGTGGCTGAAAAGTCCCATTCGCTTGCCCGGGGTTGACCTTGTGGCTGCAAGGCCCCATTCGTTTACCTGGGGTTAACCTGTTGGCTGCCAGGCCCCATTCAATTATCTGGGGTTCACCTGGTGGCTGCAGGGCCTCATAGGCTTGCAGGGGGTTGACCTGGTGTCTGCAAGGCCCAATTCACTTCTCTGGGGTTGACCTGGTGGCTGAAAGGCCCCATTCGCTTGCATTGGGATGACCTGGTGTCTGCAAGGCCCCATTCACTTACCTGGGGTTGAGCTGGTGTCTGCAAGGCCCCATTCACTTACCTAGGGTTGTCCTGGTGGCTGCAAAGACCCATTAACCTGCAGGGGCTTGACCTGGTGGGTGCATGGCCACATTCACTTGCCTGGGGTTGACCTGGTGGCTGCAAAGTCCCATTCACTTGCATTGGGTTGACCTGGTGTCTGTAAGGCCCCGTAGGCTTGTTTGGGGTTGACCTGGTGGCTGCAAGGCCCCATTCGATTACTTGGGGTTGACCTGGTGGCTGAAAGGCCCCATTCAATTACCTGGGGTTGACCTGGTGGCTGCAGGGCCCCATAGGCTTGCAGGGGGTTGACCTGGTGACTCCAAGGTCCCATTTGGTTCCCCGGGGTTTATCTGGGGCCTGCAAGGCTCCATTTGCGTACCTGGGGTTGACCTGGTGGCTGCAAAGCCCCATTCTCTTCCCTGGGGTTCACCTGTTGGCTCCAGGGCCCCATAGGCTTCAAGTGGGTTGACCTGGTGGCTGCAAGGACCCATTCGCTTTCCTGGGGTTGACCTTTGCTCCAAATCTCCCCCTGGGCATGACTGGGGTTGACCTCATGCCCAGACTTGCTGCCGCCCTGGGTTTCACTCCCAAACAACCACCGGGAGTGCGGACGCAGGACCCACACAACCCCCAGGGTATTAGGCTCCATAAGTGCCCCCCCACCACAGATTAAGCCTCCAAGGTGTGCCCCCCGCACCTGGGCCAGGGCCCATTTGTTTGCCTGGGGTTGACCTGGTGGCTGCAAGTACCCATTCACTTGCTTTGGGTTGACGTGGTGGCAGCAAGGCCTCATTCGCTTGCATTGGGTTGACATGGTGGCTGCAAGGTCCCATTCTCTTGCCTGGGGTTAACGTGGTGGCTTCAAGGCCCCATTCGCTTACCTAGCGTTGTCCTGGTACCAGGAAGGGCTCGTACGCTTGCCTGAGTTACACCTGGTGACTGTAAGGCCCCATTCAGTTGCCTGGGATTCTCCTGGTGGCTCCAAGACCCCATTCAGTTCCCTGGGCTGGACCTGGTGGATGCAAGGCCCCATTCGATTTCCTGGGGTTGACGTGGGCTCTAAAAGTCCCCTTAGGCATGCCTGGGGTTGACCTGGTGGCTGGAAGGCCCCATAGGCTTGCAGGGGGTTGACCTGGTGGCTGCAAGCCCCATTCACTTGCCAGGGTTTGACCTGGTGGCTGCAAGGCTATATTCACTTTCCTAGGGTTCACCTGGTGGCTGCCAGGCCTCATTCGCTTGCCTGGGGTGACTTGGTGTCTGCAAGGTCCCATTTGCTTGCAGGGGTTTTACATGGTGGCAGCAAGGCCCCCTTCAGTTACCTGGGGTTGACCTGGTGGCTGCAAGGCCCCATTCAGTTGCCTGGGGTTGACCTGGTGGCTGCAAGGCCACATTCGCTTCCATTGGGTTGACCTGGTGTCTGTAAAGCCCCGTAGGCTTGCTTGGGGTTGACCTGGTGCCAGCAAGGCCCCATTCGCTTACCTGGGGTTGACCTGGGTGTTGCAAGGCACCATTCGCTTAAATGGGGTTGACCTGGTTGCTGCAAGGCCCCATTCGATTACTTGCGGTTGACGTGGTATCTGCAAGGCCCCATTCACTTACCTGGGATTGCCCCGGTGGCTGCAGGGCCCCATAGGCTTCCAGGGGGTAGAACTGGTGGCTCCAAGGCCCCATTCACTTGCCAGGAGTTTACCTGGTGGCTGCAAGGCTCCATTCGCCTACGTGGGGTTCACGTCGTGGCTGGAAGGCCCCATTCTCTTCCCTCGGGTTCAACTGGTGGCTGCAGGGCCCCATAGGCTTCCAAGGGGTTGACCTGGTGGCTGCAAGGCCCCATTCGCTTACCTGTGGTTGACCTGGGCTCCACATGTCACCCTAGGCATGCCTGGGGTTGACCTCGTGCCCAGACTTACTGCCGCCCGTGGTTTCACTCCCAAACAACCACCGGGAGTGTGGAGGCAGGACGCACACAACCTCCAGGGGCGTAAGCCTCCATCAGGTGCCCCCCCCCACTGGAGATTAAGCCTCCAAGGTGTGCCCCCCGCAACTGGGCCAGGCCCATTTGTTTGCCTGGGGTTAACCTGGTGTCTTCAAGAACCCATTCACTTGCTCTGGGTTGTCCTGGTGCCTGCAAGGCCCCATTCGCTTGCATTGCGTGGACCTGGTGTCTGCAAGGCCCCGTAGGCTTGCCTGAGTTACACCTGGTGGCTGCCAGGCCCCATTCTCTTGCAGGGGGTTGACCTGGTGGCTGCAAGGCCACATTCACTTGACTGGGGTAGACTTCGTGGCTGCAAGGCCCCATTCGCTTCCATTGTGTTGACCTGGTGGCTGCAAGGCCCCATTAGCTTACCTGGGGTTGACCTGGTGGCTGCAAGGCCCTTTCGCTTGCCTGGAGTTGACCTGGTGGCTGCAAGGCCCCACTCACTTTCCTGGGGTTGACCTGGTGGCTGCAAGGCCCCATTCGATTTCCTGGGGTTGACGTGGGCTCCAAAAGTCCCCTTAGGCATGCCTGGGTTTGTCCTGGTGGCTGCAGGGCCCCATAGGCTTGCAGGGGGTTGACCTGGTGGCTGCAAGGCCCCATTCACTTCCCTGGAATTGACCCGGTGGCTGCAGGGCCCCATAGGCTTGCAGGGTTTTGACCTGGTTCCTCCAAGGCCCCATTCGCTTGACCGGGGTTTACCTGGTTGCTGCAAGGCCCCATGCGCTTGCATTGGGTGGACCTGGTGTCTGCAAGGCCCCGAAGGCTTGCCTGGGGTTGACTTGGTGGCTGCCAGGCCCCATTCGATTACTTGGGGTTGACCTGGTGGCTGCCAGGCCCTATTCGCTTGCCTGGGGTTAACCTGGTGGCTGCCAAGCCCCATTCGTTTGGATTGGGTTGACCTGGTGCCTGCAAGGCCCCGTGGGCTTCCTTGAGTTACACGTGGTGTCTGCCAAGTCCAATTCTCTTGCAGGGAGTTCTCCTGGTGTTTGGAAGCCCTTTAGGCTTGCCTGAGTTACACCTGGTGGCTGCAAGGCCACATTCACTTGCCTGGGGAGGAGCTGGTGGCTGCAAGGCCCATTCGCTTACCTAGCGTTGTCCTGGTGGCTGCAAGGACACATTCACTTGCATTGGGTTGCCCTGGTGTCTGTAAGACCCCGTAGGCTTGCTTGGGGTTCACCTGGTGGCTGCAAGGCCCCATTCGCTTGCATTGGGTTGACCATTTTGCTGCAAGGCACCATTCACTTAAATGGGGTTGACCTGGTGTCTGCAAAGCCTCTTTCGATTCCTTGGGGTTGACCTGTTGGCTGTAAGGCCCCATTCACTACCTGGGGTTGACCCGGTGGCTGCAGGCCCCAAAAGGATTGCAAGGGGTTCACCTGGTGACTCCAAGGCCGCATTCGCCTGCCCGGAGTTTACCTCCTGGCTGCAAGGCTCCATTCACTTAACTGGGGTTGACCTGGTGGCCGCAAGGCCCCATTCTCTCCCCCTCGGGTTCACGTGTTGGCTGCAGGGCCCCATAGGCTTCCAGGGGGTTGACCTGGTGGCTGCAAGGTATCATTCCCTTGCCTCGGTTTCACCTGGTGGCTGCCAGGCCCATTCACTTGCCTGGGGATGACCTGGTGGCTGTAGGGCAGCATAGGCTTGCATTGGTTTGCCGTGGTGTCTGCAAGGCCCCATTCGCTTACCTGGGGTTGACCTGGTGGTGCCAAGGCCCCATTCCCTTACCTGGGGTTGAGCAGGTCGCTGAAAGGCCCCATTCACTTGCCTGGGGTTGACCTGGTGGCTGCAAGACCCCATTCGCTTGCATTCGGTTGACCTGGTGTCTGCAAGGCCCCATTCGCTTGCATTGGGTTGACCTGGTGGCTGCAAGGCCCCGTAGGCTTGCCTGAGTTACACCTGGTGGCTGCAAGGCACCATTGAGTTGCCTGGGGTTGACCTGGCGGCTGCAGGCCCCATTCATTTCCTTTGGGTTGACCACATGTCTGCAAGGCCCCGCAGGCTTGTCTGGGGTTAACCTGGTGGCTGCAGGGTCCCATTCGCTTACCTGGGGTTGAACTGGTGGCTGCCAGGTCCCAGTCTCTTGCCTGGGGTTCAACTGGTTGCTGCAGGGCTCCATAGGCTTGCATTGGCTTGACCTGGTGGCTGCAGGGACCCATTCGTTTCCCTGGGTTGACATGGTGGCTACAAGGCCCCATTCGCTTAACTAGGGTGGACCTGTTTGCTGCAAGGCCCCATTCACTTGCAGAGGGTTGACCTGGTGGCTGCAAGGCTACATTCACTTGCCTGGGGTTGACCTGTTGGCTGCAAGGCCCCATTCTCTTGCCTGAGGTTCACCTGGTTGCTGCAGGCCCATAGGCTTACAGGGGTTGACCTGGTGGCTGCAAGGCCCCATTCGCTTACCTGGGGTTGACCTGGTGGCTCCAGGCCCCGTTCGCTTGCCTGGGGTTAACCTGGTGACTGCAAGGCCCCATTCGCTTGCATTGGGTTGACCTGGTGTCTGCAAGGCCCCATCCGCTTACTTGGGTTGTCCTGGTGTCTACAAGGTGCCATTCACTTACCTGGGGTTGACCTGGTGCAAGGCCCCATTCACTTGCAAGGCCCCATTCGCTTGCATTGGGTTGACCGGTGCCTGCAAGGCCCCATTCGCTTACCTGGGGTTGACCTGGTGGCTGCAAGGCCCCATTCACTTGCCTGGGGTTGACCTGGTGGCTGCAAGGCCCCATTCACTTGCCTGGGGTTCACCTGGTAACTGCAAGGCCCCATTCGCTTGCATGGGTTGACGTGGGTTCAAAAAGTCCCATTAGGCATTCCGGGGGTTGTCCTGGTGGGTGTAGGGCCCTATAGGCTTGCAGGGGTTGACCTGGCAGCTGCAAGGCCCCATTCGCTTGCCTGGGGTTGACCTGGTGTCTGCAAGGCCCCATTCGCTTGCATTGGGTTGACCTGGTGTCTGCAAGGCCCCGCAGGCTTGCTTAGGTTTGACCTGGTGGCTGCAAGGCCCCAATTTGCTTAAGTGGGGTTGACCTGGTGGCTGCAAGGCCCCATTCGCTTAAATGGGGTTGACCTGGTGGCTGCAAGGCCCCATTCGCTTACCTGGGGTTGACCTGGTGGCTGCAAGGCCCCATTCGTTTACCTGGGGTTGACCTGGTGGCTGCAAGGCCCCATTCGCTTCTATTGGGTTGACCTGGTGTCTGCAAGGCCCCATAGGCTTGCCTGAGTTACACCTGTTGGCTGCAAGGCTGCATTCAGTTGCCTGGGGTTGACCTGCTGGCTGCAAGGCCCCATGAACTTCCATTGGGTTGACCTGGTGTCTGCAAGGCCCCATTCGTTTACCTGGGGTTGACCTGGTGGCTGCAAGGCCCCTTTCACTTGCCTGGGGTTGACCTTGTGGCTGCAAGGGCCCCATTAGGCTTGCAGGGTGTTGACCTGGTGGCTGCAAGGCCCCATTTGCTTTCTGGGGTTGACCTGGTGGCTGCAAGGCCGCATTCGCTTGCCGGGGGTTGACGTGGTGCTGCAAGTCCCCATTAGACTTGCCTGGGTTGACCTGGTGAATGCAAGGCCCCATTGACTTGCATTTGGTTGACCTGGTGTCTGAAAGGCCCAATCCGCTTACCTGGGGTGGACCCAGTGGCTCCAAGCCCATTCGCTTGCATGGGGTTGACCTGGTGGCTGCTGGGCCCATTCGCTTACCTGGGTTTGACCTGGTGTCTGCAAGGCCCCATTCGTTACCTGGGGTTGACCTGGTGGCTGCCAGGCCCCATTCGCTTGCAGGGGTTACCTGTTGGCTGCAAGGCCCCATTCGCTTACCTGGGGTTGACCTGGTTTCTGCAAGGCCCCATTCGCTTACCTGGGGTTGACCTGGTGGCTGCAAGGCCCCATTCGCTTGCCTGGGGTTGACCTGGTGGCTGCAAGGCCCCATTTGCTTGCCTGGGGTTGACCTGGTGGCTGCAAGGCCCCATTCTCTTACCTGGGGTTGGCCCCATTCGCAAGCATTGGGTTGACTTGGTAGCTGCAAGGCGCCATTCGTTTGCCTGGGGTTCACCTGGTGGCTGCAGGGCCCCATAGGGTTGCAGGAGGTTGACCTGGTGGCTGCAAGGCCCCAGTCGCATACCTGGGTTTGACCTGCTGTCTGCCAGGCCCCATTCACTTACCTGGACATAACCTGGTGGCTGCAAGGCCCCATTTGCTTAGATTGGATTGACCTGGTGGCTGGAAGGCCACATTCGCTTCCCTGGGGTTAACCTGGTTCCTGCAAGGCCCAATTCGCTTCCATTGGGTTGATTGACCTGGTTTACTGCAAGGCCCCATTCGCAGGCTTGCCTGGGGTTGACCTAGTGGCTGCAAGGCCCCATTCGATTACTTGGGGTTGACCTGGTGGCTGCAAGGCCCCATTCACTTACTTGGGGTTGACCTGGTGGCTGCAAGGCCCCATTCGCTTACCTTAACCTGGGCCTAAGGAGTCGGCAGCCGCACCTAGCTTTGGACTTCTTCCACTGTTGGAACGCAAGGGCTGGCTCTGGAACCTCGTGAACCAACGGACACCCTATAGAGTATCCCGTTCATGAGCTGTTAACCAGTTCTGGGACTACGGAGTCGGCAGCTGCTGGCTCTGGAACCCCGTGAACCAACAGACCCCTTTAGTATCCGGCATACTGTAACTGAAGAAACATCGGAGACTCCGCTTCTCGACTGCCTCTCATCATAGCTTAGACAGCATATCTACGCTCGCTATACTTGTATTTACTGCAACTTCATTCCAACCGGCCTCCCCTCTTACTTGTAAGAGGGTGAGGCCAGGTGAGTGAATAAATCTTTTTGTTTTACTCTATATCTGCTCCATAATAACTTTTATTACTAACATTCCATATCAATGAGCCGTTGACCACTTATGGGACTAAAGGAGTCGGCAGCCGCACCTAGCTTTGGACTAGCTCCACTGTTGAAACGCAAAGGGCTGGCTCTGGAACCTCATGAACCAACGGACACCCTATAGATTAAGAGACACTAACTACTTACTCTAAGTCGTCTACTTGTGCCAACTCGGCGAACCTCGAGGGGGGCTAAGAGCTATCTCAATCCCACCCCACAAGCCGCGCGCTCGCACAACTCCGCAAAGCCCGCGGCTCCCCTAAGCGGTGCCGGAGCTGCTAGCCCGGCATTTCGCCACACCGCCCAGGGCTTCACTGCCAAACAAGCAGCAGGAGTGTGGACGCAGGACCCGCACAACCGCCAGGAGCTTCAGCCTCCAAGGAGTGCCCCCCTCCACCTGGGCAAGGACCCATTCACTTACCTGGGGTTGAGCTGGTGGCTGCAAGGCCCCATAGGCTTGCCGGGGTTTGACCTGCTGGCTGCTGGGCCACATTAGCTTTACCTGGGGTTCACCTGGTGGGTGGAAGGCATCATTCACTAACCTGTGGTTGACCTGGTGGCTGCAACGACCCATTCACTTACCTGCATGGACACATTCAGTTGCATTTGGTTGACCTGGTGGCTGCAAGGCCCCATTCGCTTGCATTCGGTTGACCTGGTGCCTGGAAGGCCCCATAGGCTTGGCTGGGGTTGAGCTGGCGCCTGTAAGGCCCCATTCACTGGTATTGCGTTGACGTGGTGGCTGCAAGGCCCCATTTGATTCCTGGGGGTTGACCTGGTGGCTGCAAGGCCCCATTCACTTTACCCGGGGTTGACACGGTGGCTGCAGGGGACCATTGACTTGCAGGGGGATGACCTGGTGGCTGAAAAGTCCCATTCGCTTGCCCGGGGTTGACCTTGTGGCTGCAAGGCCCCATTCGTTTACCTGGGGTTAACCTGTTGGCTGCCAGGCCCCATTCAATTATCTGGGGTTCACCTGGTGGCTGCAGGGCCTCATAGGCTTGCAGGGGGTTGACCTGGTGTCTGCAAGGCCCAATTCACTTCTCTGGGGTTGACCTGGTGGCTGAAAGGCCCCATTCGCTTGCATTGGGATGACCTGGTGTCTGCAAGGCCCCATTCACTTACCTGGGGTTGAGCTGGTGTCTGCAAGGCCCCATTCACTTACCTAGGGTTGTCCTGGTGGCTGCAAAGACCCATTAACCTGCAGGGGCTTGACCTGGTGGGTGCATGGCCACATTCACTTGCCTGGGGTTGACCTGGTGGCTGCAAAGTCCCATTCACTTGCATTGGGTTGACCTGGTGTCTGTAAGGCCCCGTAGGCTTGTTTGGGGTTGACCTGGTGGCTGCAAGGCCCCATTCGATTACTTGGGGTTGACCTGGTGGCTGAAAGGCCCCATTCAATTACCTGGGGTTGACCTGGTGGCTGCAGGGCCCCATAGGCTTGCAGGGGGTTGACCTGGTGACTCCAAGGTCCCATTTGGTTCCCCGGGGTTTATCTGGGGCCTGCAAGGCTCCATTTGCGTACCTGGGGTTGACCTGGTGGCTGCAAAGCCCCATTCTCTTCCCTGGGGTTCACCTGTTGGCTCCAGGGCCCCATAGGCTTCAAGTGGGTTGACCTGGTGGCTGCAAGGACCCATTCGCTTTCCTGGGGTTGACCTTTGCTCCAAATCTCCCCCTGGGCATGACTGGGGTTGACCTCATGCCCAGACTTGCTGCCGCCCTGGGTTTCACTCCCAAACAACCACCGGGAGTGCGGACGCAGGACCCACACAACCCCCAGGGTATTAGGCTCCATAAGTGCCCCCCCACCACAGATTAAGCCTCCAAGGTGTGCCCCCCGCACCTGGGCCAGGGCCCATTTGTTTGCCTGGGGTTGACCTGGTGGCTGCAAGTACCCATTCACTTGCTTTGGGTTGACGTGGTGGCAGCAAGGCCTCATTCGCTTGCATTGGGTTGACATGGTGGCTGCAAGGTCCCATTCTCTTGCCTGGGGTTAACGTGGTGGCTTCAAGGCCCCATTCGCTTACCTAGCGTTGTCCTGGTACCAGGAAGGGCTCGTACGCTTGCCTGAGTTACACCTGGTGACTGTAAGGCCCCATTCAGTTGCCTGGGATTCTCCTGGTGGCTCCAAGACCCCATTCAGTTCCCTGGGCTGGACCTGGTGGATGCAAGGCCCCATTCGATTTCCTGGGGTTGACGTGGGCTCTAAAAGTCCCCTTAGGCATGCCTGGGGTTGACCTGGTGGCTGGAAGGCCCCATAGGCTTGCAGGGGGTTGACCTGGTGGCTGCAAGCCCCATTCACTTGCCAGGGTTTGACCTGGTGGCTGCAAGGCTATATTCACTTTCCTAGGGTTCACCTGGTGGCTGCCAGGCCTCATTCGCTTGCCTGGGGTGACTTGGTGTCTGCAAGGTCCCATTTGCTTGCAGGGGTTTTACATGGTGGCAGCAAGGCCCCCTTCAGTTACCTGGGGTTGACCTGGTGGCTGCAAGGCCCCATTCAGTTGCCTGGGGTTGACCTGGTGGCTGCAAGGCCACATTCGCTTCCATTGGGTTGACCTGGTGTCTGTAAAGCCCCGTAGGCTTGCTTGGGGTTGACCTGGTGCCAGCAAGGCCCCATTCGCTTACCTGGGGTTGACCTGGGTGTTGCAAGGCACCATTCGCTTAAATGGGGTTGACCTGGTTGCTGCAAGGCCCCATTCGATTACTTGCGGTTGACGTGGTATCTGCAAGGCCCCATTCACTTACCTGGGATTGCCCCGGTGGCTGCAGGGCCCCATAGGCTTCCAGGGGGTAGAACTGGTGGCTCCAAGGCCCCATTCACTTGCCAGGAGTTTACCTGGTGGCTGCAAGGCTCCATTCGCCTACGTGGGGTTCACGTCGTGGCTGGAAGGCCCCATTCTCTTCCCTCGGGTTCAACTGGTGGCTGCAGGGCCCCATAGGCTTCCAAGGGGTTGACCTGGTGGCTGCAAGGCCCCATTCGCTTACCTGTGGTTGACCTGGGCTCCACATGTCACCCTAGGCATGCCTGGGGTTGACCTCGTGCCCAGACTTACTGCCGCCCGTGGTTTCACTCCCAAACAACCACCGGGAGTGTGGAGGCAGGACGCACACAACCTCCAGGGGCGTAAGCCTCCATCAGGTGCCCCCCCCCACTGGAGATTAAGCCTCCAAGGTGTGCCCCCCGCAACTGGGCCAGGCCCATTTGTTTGCCTGGGGTTAACCTGGTGTCTTCAAGAACCCATTCACTTGCTCTGGGTTGTCCTGGTGCCTGCAAGGCCCCATTCGCTTGCATTGCGTGGACCTGGTGTCTGCAAGGCCCCGTAGGCTTGCCTGAGTTACACCTGGTGGCTGCCAGGCCCCATTCTCTTGCAGGGGGTTGACCTGGTGGCTGCAAGGCCACATTCACTTGACTGGGGTAGACTTCGTGGCTGCAAGGCCCCATTCGCTTCCATTGTGTTGACCTGGTGGCTGCAAGGCCCCATTAGCTTACCTGGGGTTGACCTGGTGGCTGCAAGGCCCTTTCGCTTGCCTGGAGTTGACCTGGTGGCTGCAAGGCCCCACTCACTTTCCTGGGGTTGACCTGGTGGCTGCAAGGCCCCATTCGATTTCCTGGGGTTGACGTGGGCTCCAAAAGTCCCCTTAGGCATGCCTGGGTTTGTCCTGGTGGCTGCAGGGCCCCATAGGCTTGCAGGGGGTTGACCTGGTGGCTGCAAGGCCCCATTCACTTCCCTGGAATTGACCCGGTGGCTGCAGGGCCCCATAGGCTTGCAGGGTTTTGACCTGGTTCCTCCAAGGCCCCATTCGCTTGACCGGGGTTTACCTGGTTGCTGCAAGGCCCCATGCGCTTGCATTGGGTGGACCTGGTGTCTGCAAGGCCCCGAAGGCTTGCCTGGGGTTGACTTGGTGGCTGCCAGGCCCCATTCGATTACTTGGGGTTGACCTGGTGGCTGCCAGGCCCTATTCGCTTGCCTGGGGTTAACCTGGTGGCTGCCAAGCCCCATTCGTTTGGATTGGGTTGACCTGGTGCCTGCAAGGCCCCGTGGGCTTCCTTGAGTTACACGTGGTGTCTGCCAAGTCCAATTCTCTTGCAGGGAGTTCTCCTGGTGTTTGGAAGCCCTTTAGGCTTGCCTGAGTTACACCTGGTGGCTGCAAGGCCACATTCACTTGCCTGGGGAGGAGCTGGTGGCTGCAAGGCCCATTCGCTTACCTAGCGTTGTCCTGGTGGCTGCAAGGACACATTCACTTGCATTGGGTTGCCCTGGTGTCTGTAAGACCCCGTAGGCTTGCTTGGGGTTCACCTGGTGGCTGCAAGGCCCCATTCGCTTGCATTGGGTTGACCATTTTGCTGCAAGGCACCATTCACTTAAATGGGGTTGACCTGGTGTCTGCAAAGCCTCTTTCGATTCCTTGGGGTTGACCTGTTGGCTGTAAGGCCCCATTCACTACCTGGGGTTGACCCGGTGGCTGCAGGCCCCAAAAGGATTGCAAGGGGTTCACCTGGTGACTCCAAGGCCGCATTCGCCTGCCCGGAGTTTACCTCCTGGCTGCAAGGCTCCATTCACTTAACTGGGGTTGACCTGGTGGCCGCAAGGCCCCATTCTCTCCCCCTCGGGTTCACGTGTTGGCTGCAGGGCCCCATAGGCTTCCAGGGGGTTGACCTGGTGGCTGCAAGGTATCATTCCCTTGCCTCGGTTTCACCTGGTGGCTGCCAGGCCCATTCACTTGCCTGGGGATGACCTGGTGGCTGTAGGGCAGCATAGGCTTGCATTGGTTTGCCGTGGTGTCTGCAAGGCCCCATTCGCTTACCTGGGGTTGACCTGGTGGTGCCAAGGCCCCATTCCCTTACCTGGGGTTGAGCAGGTCGCTGAAAGGCCCCATTCACTTGCCTGGGGTTGACCTGGTGGCTGCAAGACCCCATTCGCTTGCATTCGGTTGACCTGGTGTCTGCAAGGCCCCATTCGCTTGCATTGGGTTGACCTGGTGGCTGCAAGGCCCCGTAGGCTTGCCTGAGTTACACCTGGTGGCTGCAAGGCACCATTGAGTTGCCTGGGGTTGACCTGGACCACATGGCTGCAGGGGCCCGTAGGCTTACAGGGGTTGACTTGGTGGCTGCAAGGCCCCATTCGCTTATCTGGGGTTGACCTGGTGGCTGCCAGGCCCCTTTCGCTTCCCTGAGGTTAACCTGGTGACTGCAAGGCCCCATTCGCTTGCATTGGGTTGACCTGGTGTCTGCAAGGCCCCGTAGGCTTGCCTGGGGTTGACCTGGTGGCAGCAAGGCCCCATTCGCTTACCTGGGGTTGACCTGGGTGCTGCAAGGCCCCATTCGTTTTGCGGTTGACCTGGTGGCTGCAATTGCACCGGGTTGACCTGGTGGCTGCAAGGCCCATTCACTTGCCTGGGGTTGACCTGGTGGCTGCAAGGCCCCATTCGCTTGCCTGGGTTGACCTGGTGCTGCAAGGCCCCATTCGCTTACCTGGGGTTGACCTGGTGGCTGCAAGGCCCCATTCGCTTACCTGGGGTTGACCTGGTGGCTGCAAGGCCTCGATTTGCTTGCCTGGGGTTGACCTGGTGGATGCAAGGACCCATTCGCTTCCATGGGGGTTGACCTGGTGTCTGAAAGGCCCCATCCGCTTACTTGGGTTGTCCTGGTGTCTGCAAGGCCCATTCGCTTGCCGGGGGTTGACCTGGTGCTGCAAGGCCCCATTCACTTGCTGGGGTTGACCTGGTGGCTGCAAGGCCCCATTCACTTGCATTGGGTTGACACGGTTTCTGCAAGGCCCCATTCGCTTACCTGGGGTTGACCTGGTGGCTGCAAGGCCCCATTCACTTACCTGGGGTTGACCTGGTGGCTGCAAGGCCCCATTCTCTTGCCTGGGGTTGACCTGGTAACTGCAAGGCCCCATTCGCTTGCCTGGGTTGACCTGGTTCTGCAAGGCCCCATTCGCTTGCCTGGGGGTTGACCTGGTGGCTGTAAGGCCCCATAGGCTTGCTTGGGGTTGACCTGGTGGCTGCAAGGCCCCATTCGCTTGCCTGGGGTTGACCTGGTGGCTGCAAGGCCCCATTCGCTTGCATTGGGTTGACCTGGTGTCTGCAAGGCCCCAGGCTTGCTGGGGGTTGACCTGGTGGCTGCAAGGCCCCATTCACTTAAGTGGGGTTGACCTGGTGGCTGCAAGTCCCATTCGCTTAAATGGGGTTGACCTGGTGGCTGCAAGGCCCATTCGCTTGCCTGGGGTTGACCTGGTGGCTGCAAGGCCCCATTCGGTTACTTGGGGTTGACCTGGTGGCTGCAAGGCCCCATTCGCTTCTATCTGGGGTTGACCTGGTGGCTGCAAGGCCCCATAGGCTTGCCTGGGTTGACCTGGTGGCTGCAAGGCCCATTCACTTGCCTGGGGTTGACCTGGTGGCTGCAAGGCCCCATGAACTTCCATTGGGTTGACCTGGTGTCTGCAAGGCCCCATTCGTTTACCTGGGGTTGAGCTGGTGGCTGCAAGGCCCCATTCACTTGCCTGGGGTTCACCTTGTGGCTGCAGGGCCCCATAGGCTTGCAGGGGTTGACCTGGTGGCTGCAAGGCCCCATTTGCTTAGCCTGGGGTTGACCTGGTGGCTGCAAGGCCCCATTCGCTTGCCTAGGGTTAACCTGGTGGCTGCAAGACCCCATTCACTTGCCTGGGGTTCACCTGGTGGATGCAAGGGCCCATTCGCTTGCATTTGGTTGACCTGGTGTCTGAAAGGCCCCATCCGCTTACCTGGGGTGGACCCAGTGGCTCCAAGCCCCATTCGCTTGCATGGGGTTGACCTGGTGGCTGCTGGGCCCATTCGCTTACCTGGGTTTGACCTGGTGTCTGCAAGGCCCCATTAGGCTTACCTGGGGTTGACCTGGTGGCTGCCAGGCCCCATTCGCTTGCAGGGGTTGACCTGTTGGCTGCAAGGCCCCATTCGCTTACCTGGGGTTGACCTGGTTTCTGCAATTGCCTATTCGCTTACCTGGGGTTGACCTGGTGGCTGCCAGGCCCCATTTGCTTGCAGGGGTTGACCTCTTGGCTGCAAGGCCCCATTTGCTTACCTGGGGTTGACCTGGTGTCTGCAAGGCCCCATTTACTTACCTGGGGTTGGCCCCATTCGCAAGCATTGGGTTGACTTGGTAGCTGCAAGGCGCCATTCGTTTGCCTGGGGTTCACCTGGTGGCTGCAGGGCCCCATAGGGTTGCAGGAGGTTGACCTGGTGGCTGCAAGGCCCCAGTCGCATACCTGGGTTTGACCTGCTGTCTGCCAGGCCCCATTCACTTACCTGGACATAACCTGGTGGCTGCAAGGCCCCATTTGCTTAGATTGGGATTGACCTGGTGGCTGGAAGGCCACATTCGCATCCCTGGGGTTAAACTGGTTCCTGCAAGGCCCCATTCGCTTCCATTGTTTTGACCTGGTGTCTGCAAGGACCCGCAGGCTTGCTTGGGGTTGACCTGGCGACTGCAAGGCCCCATTCACTTGCCTAGGGTTGACCTGGTGGCTGCAAGGCCCCGATTTGCTTATATGGGGTTGACCTGGTGGATGCAAGGCCCCATTCGATTACTTGGCGTTGACCTGGGGGCTGCAAGCCCCATTAGCTTGCAGGGGGTTAACTTGGTGGCTGCAGGGCTCCATTCGCTTGCATTGGGCTGAGCTGGTGTCTGCAAGGCCCCATTCGCTTATCTGGGGTTGACCTGGTGGCTGAAATGGCCCCTTTCACTTACCTGGGGTTCCCCTGGTGGCTGGAGGGCCCCATAGGCTTGCAGGGGGTTGACCTCGAGGCTGCAAGGCCCCATTCACTTGCATTGGCTTGACCTGGTGGCTGCAAGGCCTCATTCGCTTGCCTGGGGTTAACCTCGTGGCTGCAAGGCCCCATTCACTTGCCTTGGGTGGACCTGGTGGCTGCAAGGCCCCATTCGCTTACCTGGAGAAAACCTTGGGGCTGCAAGTCACCATTTGCTTCTGTTGGATTAACCTGGTGGCTGCAAGGCCACATTGCTTGCCTGGGGTAGTTGTGGTGGCTTCAAGGCCCCATTGACATACCTGGCGTTCACCTGGTCGGCTGCAGGCCCCATAGGCTCACAGGGGGTTGACTGGTGGCTGCAAGGCCCCATTCGCTTGGCTGGGGTGGACCTGGTGGCTTCAAGGCCCCATTGACATACCTGGCGTTCACTTGGTCTGTGCAGGACCCCATAGGCTCACAGGGGGTTCACGTGGTGGCTGAAATGCCCCATTCACTAGCCTGGAGTGGACGTGGTCCCTGCAAGGTCCCATTCGCTTACCTAGGGTTGACCTGGTGGTTGCAAGGCCCCATTCGCTTGCAGGGGGTTGACCTGGTGGCTGTAAGGCCACGTTCACTTCCCTGAGGTTGACCTGGTGGCTGCAAGGCCCCATTCACTTGCCTGGGGTTGACCTGGTGGCTGCAAGGGCCCATTCGCTTCCAGGGGATTGACCTGGTGGCTGCAAGGCCCATTCACTTGCCTGGGGTTGACCTGGTGGCTAGAAGGCCCCATTTGCAAGCATTCGGTTGACTTGGTAGGTGCAAGGCCCCATTCGCATGCCTGGGGTTGACCTGGTGGCTGGAAGACCCCATTCGCTTGCACTGGGTTGATCTGATCTCCTGCGAGGCCCCGTAGGATTTCCTAGGTTACACCTGGTGGCTGCAAGGCCCCCTTCACTTGCCTGTGGTTGACCTGGTGGCTGCAAGGCCCCATTCATTTCCTTTGGGTTGACCACATGTCTGCAAGGCCCCGCAGGCTTGTCTGGGGTTAACCTGGTGGCTGCAGGGTCCCATTCGCTTACCTGGGGTTGAACTGGTGGCTGCCAGGTCCCAGTCTCTTGCCTGGGGTTCAACTGGTTGCTGCAGGGCTCCATAGGCTTGCATTGGCTTGACCTGGTGGCTGCAGGGACCCATTCGTTTCCCTGGGTTGACATGGTGGCTACAAGGCCCCATTCGCTTAACTAGGGTGGACCTGTTTGCTGCAAGGCCCCATTCACTTGCAGAGGGTTGACCTGGTGGCTGCAAGGCTACATTCACTTGCCTGGGGTTGACCTGTTGGCTGCAAGGCCCCATTCTCTTGCCTGAGGTTCACCTGGTTGCTGCAGGTCCCATAGGCTTGCAGCGGGGTGACCTGGTGGCTGCAAGGCCCCATTTGCTTACCTGGGGTTGACCTGGTGGCTTCCAGGCCTCGTTTGCTTGCCTGGGGTTAACCTGGTGGATGCAAGGGCCCATTCGCTTCCATTAGGTTGACCTGGTGTCTGAAAGGCCCCATCCGCTTACTTGGGTTGTCCTGGTGTCTACAAGGTGCCATTCACTTACCTGGGGTTGACCTGGTGACTGCAAGGCCCCATTCACTTGCATTCGGTTGACCTCGTGGCTGCAAGGCCCAATTCACTTGCATTGGGTTGACACGGTGCCTTCAAGGCCACATTCGCTTACCTGGGGTTAAGCTGGTGGCTGCAAGGCCCCATTCACTTACCTGGGGTTCACCTGGTGGCTGCAAGGCCCCATTCACTTGCCTGGGGTTCACCTGGTAACTGCAAGGCCCCATTCGCTTGCCATGGGTTGACGTGGGTTCAAAAAGTCCCATTAGGCATTCCGGGGGTTGTCCTGGTGGGTGTAGGGCCCTATAGGCTTGCAGGGGTTTGACCTGGCAGCTGCAACGCCCCATTCGCTTGCCTGGGGTTGACCTGGTGTCTGCAAGGCCCAACTCGCTTGCATTGGGTTGACCTGGTGTCTGCAAGGCCCCGCAGGCTTGCTTAGGTTTGACCTGGTGGCTGCAAGGCCCAATTTGCTTAAGTGGGGATGACCTGGTGGCTGCAAGTCCCGATTCGCTTAAATGGGGTTGACCTGGTGGCTGCAAGGCCTCATTCGCTTGCCTGGCGTTGACCTGGTGGCTGCAAGGCCCCATTCGGTTACTTAGGGTTGACCTGGTGGCTGCAAGGCCCCATTCGCTTCTATTGGGTTGACCTGGTGTCTGCAAGGCCCCGTAGGCTTGCCTGAGTTACACCTGGTGGCTGCAAGGCTGCATTCAGTTGCCTGGGGTTGACCTGCTGGCTGCAAGGCCCCATGAACTTCCATTGGGTTGACCTGGTGTCTGCAAGGCCCCATTCGTTTACCTGGGGTTGAGCTGGTGGCTGCAAGGCCCCTTTCACTTGCCTGGGGTTCACCTTGTGGCTGCAGGGCCCCATAGGCTTGCAGGGTGTTGACCTGGTGGCTGCAAGGCCCCATTTGCTTAGCTGGGGTTGACCTGGTGGCTGCAAGGCCTCATTCGCTTGCCTAGGGTTAACGTGGTGGCTGCAAGACCCCATTCACTTGCCTGGTGTTCACCTGGTGGATGCAAGGGCCCATTCGCTTGCATTTGGTTGACCTGGTGTCTGAAAGGCCCAATCCGCTTACCTGGGGTGGACCCAGTGGCTCCAAGCCCATTCGCTTGCATGGGGTTGACCTGGTGGCTGCTGGGCCCATTCGCTTACCTGGGTTTGACCTGGTGTCTGCAAGGCCCCATTCGTTACCTGGGGTTGACCTGGTGGCTGCCAGGCCCCATTCGCTTGCAGGGGTTGACCTGTTGGCTGCAAGGCCCCATTCGCTTACCTGGGGTTGACCTGGTTTCTGCAATTGCCTATTCGCTTACCTGGGGTTCACCTGGTGGCTGCAGGGCCCCATAGTTTTGCAGGGGGTTGAACTGGTGGCTGCAAGGCCCAATTTGCTTGCATTGGGTTGACCTGGTGTCTGCAAGGCCCCGCAGGCTTGCTTAGGTTTGACCTGGTGGCTGCAAGGCCAATTTGCTTAAGTGGGGATGACCTGGTGGCTGCAAGTCCCGATTCGCTTAAATGGGGTTGACCTGGTGGCTGCAAGGCCTCATTCGCTTGCCTGGCGTTGACCTGGTGGCTGCAAGGCCCCATTCGGTTACTTAGGGTTGACCAGGTGGCTGCAAGGCCCCATTCGCTTCCATTGGGTTGACCTGGTGTCTGCAAGGCCCCGTAGGCTTGTCTGAGTTACACCTGGTGGCTGCAAGGCTGCATTCAGTTGCCTGGGGTTGACCTGCTGGCTGCAAGGCCCCATTAACTTCCATTGGGTTGACCTGGTGTCTGCAAGGCCCCATTCGTTTACCTGGGGTTGAGCTGGTGGCTGCAAGGCCCCTTTCACTTGCCTGGGGTTTACCTTGTGGCTACAGGGCCCCATAGGCTTGCAGGGTGTTGACCTGGTGGCTGCAAGGCCCCATTTGCTTAGCTGGGGTTGACCTGGTGGCTGCAAGGCCTCATTCGCTTGCCTAGGGTTCACCTGGTGGCTGCAAGACCCCATTCACTTGCCTGGTGTTCACCTGGTGGATGCAAGGGCCCATTCGCTTGCATTTGGTTGACCTGGTGTCTGAAAGGCCCAATCCGCTTACCTGGGGTGGACCCAGTGGCTCCAAGCCCATTCGCTTGCACGGGGTTGACCTGGTGGCTGCTGGGCCCATTCGCTTACCTGGGTTTGACCTGGTGTCTGCAAGGCCCCATTCGTTATCTGCGGTTGACCTGGTGGCTGCCAGGCCCCATTCGCTTGCAGGGGTTGACCTGTTGGCTGCAAGGCACCATTCGCTTACCTTGGGTTGACCTGGTGTCTGCAAGGCCCCATTTACTTACTTGGGGTTGGCCCCATTCGGAAGCATTGGGTTGACTTGGTAGCTGCAAGGCCCCATTCGCTTGCCTGGGGTTGACCTGGTGGCTGGAAGGCCCCATTCGCTTGCATTGGGTTGATCTGATTTCCTGCGAGGCCCCGTAGACTTCCCTGGGTTACAACTGGTGGCTGCAAGGCCCCATTAACTTGCCTGGGGTTGACCTGGTGGCTGCAAGGCCCCAGTCATTTCCTTTGGGTTGACCTCGTGTCTGCAAGGCCCCTTAGGCTTGTCTGGGGTTGACCTGGTGGCAGCAGGGCCCCATTCGCTTACCTGGGGTTGACCTGGTGGCTGCAAGCTCCCATTCTCTTGCCTGGGGTTCAACTGGTGGATGCAAGGGCCCAGTCGCTTGCATTAGGTTGACCTGGTGACTAAAAGGCCCCATCCACTTACCTGGGCTTGACCTGGTGTCTAGAAGGCCCCATTCGCTTACCTAGAGTTCACCTGTTGTCTGCACGGTCACATTCACTTACCTGGGGTTCACCTGGTGACTGCAAGGCCCCATTTGCTTGCATTGGGTTACAATATTGTCTGCAAGGCCCTGTAGGCTTGCCTGGGGTTGACCTGGTGTCTCCAAGGCCCATGCGCTTGCCTACCATTGAACTGGTAGCTGCAAGGCCCCATTCACTTATCTGGAGTTCACCTGGTGGATGCAGGGCCCCAGAGGCTTTCAGGGGGTTTACGTGGTGGCTGCAAGGCCCTATATGCTTGCATTGGGTTGACGTGGTATCTGCAAGGCCTGATTCACTTACCTGAGGTTGACCTGGTGGCTGCAAGGCCCCGTTCGCTTGCATTGGTTTGACCTGGTGGCTGCAAGGCCCCATTCACTTACCTGGGGTTCACTTGGTGTCAGCAAGGCCCCATTCACTTGCCTGGGGTTGACCTGGTAACTGCAAGGCCCAATTCGCTTGCCATGCGTTGATGTGGGTTCCAAAAGTCCCATTAGGCATGCCTGGTGTTGACCTGGTGGATGTAGGGCCCTATAGGCTTTCAGGGGTTTGACCCGGCGGCTGCAAGGCTCCATTCGCTTCCATTGGGTTGACCTGGTGTCTGCAAGGCCCCTCAGGCTTGCTTAGGGTTGATCTGGTGACTGCAAGACCCGATTCGCTTAAATGGCGTTGACCTGGTGGCTGCAAGGACCCATTCAATGAAATGGGGTTGACCTGGTTGCTGCAAGCCCCATTCGATTACTTAGGGTTGACCTGGTGTCTGCAAGGCCCCGTAGGCTTGCCTGAGTTACACCTGGTGGCTGCAAGGCTGCATTCAGTTGCCTGGTGTTGACCTGCTGGCTGCAAGGCCCCATGAACTTCCATTGGGTTGACCTGGTGTCTATAAGGCCCCATTCGCTTACCTGGGGTTGACCTGGTGGGCGCAAGGCCCCATTCACTTTCCTGGGGTTGACCTGGTAACTGCAAGGCCCAATTCGCTTGCCATGCGTTGTTGTGGATTCCAAAAGTCCCATAAGGCATGCCTGGCGTTGACCTGGTGGATGTAGGGCCCTATGGGCTTGCTGGGGTTTGACCTGGCGGCTGCAAGGCCCCATTCGCTTGCATTGGGTTGACCTGGAGTCTGCAAGGCCCCATTCGCTTACCTGGGGTTGAACCTGGTGGGTGCAAGTCCCCTTTCACTTCCCTGGTTTTCACCTTGTGGCTGCAGGGCCCCATAGGCTTGCAAGGGGTTGACCTGGTGCCTGCAAGGCCCTATACGCTTGCATTGGCTTGACCTGTTAGCTGCAAGGCCCCATTCACTTGCCTGGGGTTAACCTGGAGGAAGCAAGGCCCCATTCATTTCTCTGGGGTTTACCTGGTGTCTGCAAGGCCCCATTCGCTTAACTAGCGGGGACCTGTTGGCTTCAAAGCCCCATTCACTTGCAGGGGGTTGACCTGGTGGCTGCAAGGCCCCATTCGCTTGCCTGGGGTTGACCTGTTGGCTGCAAGGCCCCATTCTCTTGCCTGAGGTTCACCTGGTGGCTGCAAGGCCTCATTCGCTTGCCTGGGGTTGACCTGGTGGCTGCAAGGCCCCATTCCTTTGCAGGGGTTGACCTGTTGGCTGCAAGGCCCCATTCGCTTACCTCGGGTTGACCTGGTGTCTGCAAGGCCCCATTCACTTACCTGGGGTTGACCTGGTGGCTAGAAGGCCCCATTCGCAGTAATTCGGTTGACTTGGTAGGTGCAAGGCCCCATTCGTTTGCCTGGGGTTGATCTGGTGGCTGGAAGACCCCATTCGCTTGCATTTGGTTGATCTGATTTCTTGCGAGGCCCCGTAGGCTGTCCTGGGTTACACCTGGTGGCTGCAAGGACCCTTTCACTTGCCTGGGGTTTACCTGGTGGCTGCAAGGCCCCATTCATTTCCTTTCGGATGACCTCGTGTCTGCAAGGCCCCGTAGGCTTGTCTGGAATTAACCTGGTGGCTGCAGGGTCCCATTCGCTAACCTGGGGTTGACCTGGTGTCTCCCAGGTCCCATTCACTTGCCTGGGGTTCAACTGGTTGCTGCAGGGCCCCATAGGCTTGCATTGGCTTGACCTGGTGGCTGCAGGACCCCATTCGCTTCCCTGGGTTGACATGGTGGCTGCAAGGCCCCATTCGTTTAACTAGGGTGGACCTGTTTGCTGCAAGGCCCCATTCGCTTGCAGAGGGTTGACCTGGTGGCTTCCAGGCCTCGTTCGCTTGCCTGGGGTTAACCTGGTGGTTGCAAGGCCCCATTCACTTGCCTGGGGTTCACCTGGTGGATGCAAGGGCCCATTCACTTGCATTAGGTTGACCTGGTGTCTGAAAGGCCCCATCCGCTTACCTGGTGTTCACCTGCTGGCTACAGGGCTGCATAGGCTTGCAGGGGGTTGACCTGGTGGCTGCAAGGCCCCATTAGCATACCTGGGATTGACCTGGTGGCTGCCAGGGCCCATTCGCTTGACTGGGTTTCACCTGCTGGGTTCGGGGCTGCATAGGCTACATTGACTTGCCTGTGGTTGACCTGTTGGCTGCAAGGCCCCATTCGCTTACCCAGGGTTTACCTGGTTTCTGCAAGTCTGCATTCTCTTGTGCTGGTTTCACCTGGTGTCTTCAAGGCGCCATTTGCTTGCCCGGGGTTAACCTGGTGGCTGCAAGGCCCCTTTCACTTACCTGGGGTTCAACTGGTGGCTGCAAGGCCCCATTCATTGCAGGGGTTGACCTGGTGGCTGCAAGGCCGCATTCACTTCCCTGGGGTTGACCTCGTGTCTGCAAGGCCCCATTCACTTATCTGGAGTTCACCTGGTGGATGCAGGGCCCCATAGGCTTGCATTGGGTTAACCTGGTGTATGCAAGGCCCCATTCGCTGACATTGGGTGGACCTCATGGCTGCAAGGCCCCATTCGCTTGCATTGGGTTGACGTGGTATTTGCAAGGCCCCATTTGCTTACCTGTGGTTGACCTGGTGGCTGCAAGGCCCCATTCTCTTGCATTGGGTTGACGTGGTATTTGCAAGGCCCCATTTGCTTACCTGGGGTTCACCTGGTGGCTGCAGGACCCCATATGGTTGCAGGGGGTTGACCTGGTGGCTGCAAGGCCCCAGTCGCATACCTGGGGTTGACCTGCTGTCTGCCAGGCCCCATTCACTTACCTGGACATAACCTGGTGGCTGCAAGGCCCCATTTGCTTAGATTGGATTGACTTGGTGGGTGGAAGGCCACATTGCTTGCCTGTGCTTTACCTGGAGGCTGCAAGGCCCCATTCGGTTGGCTGGCTTGGACCTGGTGGCTTCAAGGCGCCATTGACATACCTGGCGTTCACCTGGTCGCTGCAGGACCCCATAGGCTCGCAGGGGGTTGACGTGGTCGCTGAAAGGCCCCATCCGCCTGCATTCGGTTGACCTGGTGTCTCCATGGCCCCATTCGCATCCCTGGGGTTAACCTGGTTCCTGCAAGGCCCAATTCGCTTCCATTGTTTTGACCTGGTGTCTGCAAGGACCCACAGGCTTGCTTGGGGTTGACCTGGTGACTGCAAGATCCCATTCGCTTGCCTAGGGTTGACCTGGTGGCTGCATGGCCCGATTTGCTTATATGGGGTTAACATGGTGGATGCAACGCCCCATTCGATTACTTGGCATTGACCTGGGGGCTGCAAGCCCCATTAGCTTGCAGGGGGTTAACTTGGTGGCTGCAAGGCTCCATTCGCTTGCATTGGGCTGAGCTGGTGTCTGCAAGGCCCCATTCGCTTATCTGGGGTTGGACCTGGTGGCTAAAATGGCCCCTTTCACTTACCTGGGGTTCACCTGGTGGCTCCAGGGCCCCATAGCCTTGCAGGGGGTTGACCTCGAGGCTGCAAGGCCCCATTCACTTGCATTGGCTTGACCTGGTGGCTGCAAGGCCTCATTCGCTTGCCTGGGGTTAACCTCGTGGCTGCAAGGCCCCATTCACTTGCCTTGGGTGGACCTGGTGTCTGCAAGTCCCCACTCGCTTGCAGGGAGTCCATCTAGTGGCTGAAAGGCCACATTCGCTTCCCTGGGGTTGACCTGTTGCCTGCAAACTCCATTCGGTTACATGGGGTGGACCTGGTGGCTGCAAGGCCCCATTCATTTACCTGGGGTCCACCTGGTGCCTGGAGGGACGTAGTAGCTTGCAAGGGGTTGACCTGGTGCCTGCAAGGCCACGTTCTCTTGCATTGGGTTGACCTGGTGTCTGCAAGGCCAGTTTCGCTAGCATTGGGTTGACCTGGTGTCTGCAAGGCCCCATTCTCTTACCTGGGGTGGACCTGGTGGCTGCAAGGCCCCATTCGCTTGCCTGGGGTTAACCTGGTGGCTGCAAAGCCCCGTTCGCTTGGATTGGGTTGACGTGGTGTCTGCAAGGCCCCGTAGGCTTGCCTGCATTATACCTGTTGGCTGCAAGGTCCCATTCACTTGAAGTGTGTTCACCTGGTGGCTGCAAGGCCACATTCACTTACCTGGGGTTGACCTGGTGGATGCAAGGCCCCATTCACTTGCAGGGTTTGACCTGGTGGCTGCAAGGCCCCATTCGCTTGCCTGGGGTTGACCTGGTGGCTGCAAGGCCCCATTCACTTAACTGGCATTGACCTGCTGGCTGCGGGGCCCCATTTGCTTGGATTGGGTTGAAGTGGTATCTGCAAGGCCTCGTAGGCTTGCCTGAGTTACACCTGTTGGCTGCAAGGCCCCATTTGCTTGAAGGGGGTTAACCTGGTGGCTGCAAGGCCACTTTCGCTAGGATTGGGTTGACCTGGTGGCTGCAAGGCCCCATTCGCTTACCTGGGGTTGACTTGGTGGCTGCAGGGACCTATAGGCTTGAAGAGGGTTGACCTGGTGACTGCAAGGCCCCATTCGCTTGCATTGGGTTGACCTGGTATCTGCAAGGCTCCATTCGCTTACTTGCGGTTAACCTGGATTCTGCAAGGCCGCATTCTCTAGCGTTGGGTAGACGTGGTGTCTGCAAGGCCCCATTCACTCTACCTGGGTTGGACCTGGTGTTTGAAAGGCGCCATTCGCTTGCAGTGGGTTGACGTGGTGGCTGCAAGGCCCCATTCACTTGCATTCGGTTGACCTGGTGTCTCCAGGGCCCCATTCACTTCCAGGGGGTTCCCCTGGTGGCTGGAAGGCCACTATCGCTTGCCCGGGGTTTACCTGGTTGCTGCAGGACCCCATAGGCTCGCAGGGGGTTGACTTGGTGTCTGCAAGGCCCCATTCGCTTGCCTCGGGTTCACCTCGTGGCTGCAGGGGCCAATAGGCTTGCAGGTTGTTGATTTGGTGGCTGCCAGGCCCCATTCTCTTGCCTGCGGTTAACCTGGTGGCTGCAAGGCCCCATTCGCTTGGATTGGGTTGACCTGGTGGCTGCAAGGCCCCATTAGCTTACCTGGGGTTGACCTGGTGCCTGCAAGGCCCCACTCGCTTACAGGGGGTTGACCTGGTGGCTGCAAGGCCACATTCGCTTCCCTGGTGTTGACCTGTTGGCTGCAAGGCCCCATTCGCTTACCTGGGGTGGAGCTGGTGTCTGCAAGGCCCCATTCACTTACCTGGGATCCACCTGGTGGCTGGAGGGCCCTATAGGCTTGAAGGGGGTTAACCTGGTCGCTGCAAGGCCCCATTCGCTTGGATTGGTTTTGACCTGGTATCTGCAAGGCCCCATTCGCTTGCATTGGGTTGACATGGTGTCTGCAAGCCCCATTCGCTTGCCTGGGCTTGACCTGGTGTCTGCAAGGCCCGATTCATTTACCTGGGGTGGACCTGGTGGTTGCAAGGCCCCATTCGCTCTACATTGGGTTGACCTGGTGCCTGCAAGCCCCATTCACTTGCATTGGGTTGACCTGGGGTCTGCAAGCCCCCATTCACTTGCAGGGGTTGACCTGGTAGTTGCAAGGCCCTGTTGCCGTCACAAGGTGCCCGAGGGAGGCAACAATTGGGTTCGTTGCGCGGTGTGCGTCGCGCCAAATAAACACACGGGGGGAGAAGCAGACAGAGTTTATTTGAGCTCAAGTAAAAGGCACAGGGAGACTCTATTGTCTTAAATCCTGCACACCTAACCCTGCAACAGCGAGATCTTTATACCCCGGTCAGTTTCACTGTCAGTGTTTTTCCCCCGCTAGCCCCCCCTCTCCCTCCTCCCTTCTCCCTTCTCCCTCCGAGCGGTGTCCTTGTATTCCACAGATAACAGTTTTAGCTCGCCTGCTTTCCAGAAGGACAGGAGATTTGCAGGCGCCTGAGAGAAAGGGTTGCAAAGGTTGGGCAAGGGGGGGCTTTGGCTCATCTGAGCCTGGAGCAGAAGGACTTCATCGACACTCGTGGTCTTCCATCCCTCTGAGTTACCCAGGGTTATGCCCAGTGTCACCAACAGCTCCCCCCTTTGAGAATACTCAACAAAGTTTTGGCTGAGTTTTCTCATATTCTGAAGACAAAAAGTAATTAAGTGTTTGAGGCAATGCAAGGGTATAATGAGGCGCTCGGGAGGAGAATGCACAGACTTTGTGCAGGAGGGCGTTACAGCCCGCAAATAAGAGGAGAGTAATTAAACACAATACAACACTGGTGATCAGGAGGTTAAGGATGCCTGCTCCTAGGCCTCCGAGGTTGGGCAACCAGCTCCAGAGAGAATCAAAGACAGTGGGTTCACGTTCCTGACTTTTCCACAGCTCAAAAGCCTGTTCAGCTGACAAAATGTGTTTGTTTATACCTTGGGAATTTTCTGGGACATAAGTACAACATTCGTTCCCAATTAAAGCACATACCCCACTCTGAGAAGCTGAAACATAATCTAGGGCCTGATGGTTTTGAAGAGATAATAAACCAAGTTGATAAATCTTGGAGTTAAGGCTCTTTTCAATAGCTAAAGTGTCATTAGCAAATTTTGTAAGGAACGTAGAAAGTTGACGATATAGCTTAGCTAACCGGCCCACTCCGTACGCCAGGAGAAAGATCATGCCAAGTCTGTCTCGTGATGAATCCAGTTCTTGTGTCCATCGACCTTTGCCGCTGTGTGGGAAACTAGTAGGACAGGGTGAGGTCCTTTCCACTTCTCTTGGAGGGGCTCATCCTTCCAGGTCCGAATGAGCATGGAATCTCCGGCTGTAACGAGTGGACTGGAGCATCCAGCGGAAGAGGCTGCAAGTCTTTAGTGTACCTATGGAGAGAAGAAAGAACAGCAGACAGAGAGCACATATACCATGACAAAATATTACATCCTATTTCCCACTCCCCTGCTAGAACCGGCGTCCCGTTCATAGGCCATGCCCTTCCAAACATCATTTCAAAGGGGCTAAGCCCTAATCTTCCCTTGGGGAGGGGGCACGGATATGAAGCAAAGCAAGGGGCAAAGCATCGGGCCATCGCAGAGAGGCCTCCTGGCAGATCTTTGATAGATGACGCTTGAGGGCCTGATTTGTACGTTCTACTACACCATTAGCTTGTGGTCACCATGCAGTATGGAGTTTCCAGGGGATCTGTAAGGCATCTGAGATGTTTTGGATGATCTTTGAAGTGAAATGTGTTCCATTGTCAGATTCCATCCACTGGGGAAGTCCGAAGCGGGGAATAACTTCCTGGACGAATTTTAGAGCTACAGTCTTGGCTGTACAATTGCAACATGGAAAGGCTTCAGGCCATCCGCTGAATCGATCTATTATAACAAGGAGATACTTAAATCCGTGAGTTCGGGGGAACTCAGTAAAGTCTATGTGCCAAACCAGTCCGGGGCCTGGAGTAGGTTCCAAAGTGGCTGGAGGTGCTGAGAGACTGGGTTGAGGGTTATTCTTTTGACAAATCGAACAGCTGGCCTGTATTTGGGAGGCCAGAGGTTGAAGTCCAGAGGTTAGAAAATATTTGTTCACCAACTGAGTGAGAGCTTCTTTTCCAGCGTGTGTAGTTTGATGTAGCCGTTGCAACACTGGCTGGGTCAGGCTCTTTGGTAGGAGGATCCTCCCGTCCGTGGAGCAGAGCCATCCCTTCTTTTCTTGGAGACCAAGCTTGTCGGCTAGTTCTTTTTCTTCATATGAGTACTGCGGATCTGGGAGCTCCCCCACTGATGGAATGAGAGCATGCATAGGGATGTCAGCAGGTCTCGGAGTCCTCAGGGTGGCAGCAATTTTAGCTTCTCTGTCTGCCCGGGCATTACCCCTAGCTACGTCTTGATCCTCTTTCTGATGTGCCTTACAGTGCATTACTGCCACTTCCGAGGGAAGTTGAACAGCTTCCAGGAGTCGGAGAATTTGGGTTCCATACTTCACTGGGGAGCCTTGGGCTGTCAGCAGTCCCCTTTGTTTCCATAGGCCAGCATGGGCATGCAGTACTCCAAAAGCATACCTAGAGTCAGTATAGATGTTGACTCATTTCCCTTTTGACAGTTCTAGCGCCCGGGTCAGGGCCACCAGTTCAGCAAGTTGAGCAGATGCTCCGGCGGGCAAACCCTTGGCCTCAGCAACGTCATAGAGGGTCACAACAGCATAACCTGCCCTCCTTTGCCCTTCTACAACAATGCTACTGCCATCAGTGTACCACTCACAATCAGCATTCAGAAGTGGCTGATCCTGTAGGTCTGCACGGCTGGAGTACTGTGCATCTATGATGTCTAAACAATCATGCTCTTGTTCTTCCGTTTCAGGTAAGAGAGTAGCCGGGTTGAGGGAGGGGCAGGGCTGCAGAGTCACTTCAGGGTTCTCCAACAGCTTAGCTTGGTACCGAGCCACTCGAGCCTGGGTGAGCCAGAGACCCCCCTTCGCGTCTAGCAGAGCCTGGACCATATGTGGGGTATACATCTGCATGACTCCTTCCAGCATTAACTTTTCAGCTTCCTCAAGTACTAGGGCAGTTGCCGCAACTGCTCGTAAACACACTGGCCATCCCTTGGCAACTGGATCAAGCTGTTTGGAGAAATAAGCAATGGGACGTTTCCACGCCCCCAACAATTGAGTAAGCATTCCCAGAGCCATCCCTTTTCGTTCATGCACATACAATTGGAAAGGTTTAGAAAGGTCCAGTAACCCCAGGGCAGGGGCTTCCATTAGTTTCCTTGTTAGTATCTTAAATGCCTTGTTGGCTTCTGGAGTCCAATAAAAGGGGTCATGGTCTGCCCCTTTCACGCAGTCATATAGTGGTTTTGCCCATAGTCCAAATTCAGGGATCCATATTCTGCAAAAACCTGCCATGCCAAGAAACACCCTGAGCTGCTTACGGTTGCTTGGGGTGGGAACCTGCCATATAGCCTCCTTTCGCTCGCTTGAAAGCTGGTGTTCCCCCTGTCTTATGTGAAATCCCAGGTATCGTACTTCGGGGAGAGCAACTTGAGCTTTATTTCGAGCCACCCGATATCCTCGAAGTCCAATAAAGTTCAGGAGGCTTACTGTGGCATTAAGGCAGGAGTTTAAATCTATGGCAGCAATTAATAAATCATCCACATATTGTAACAAGAGAACTTCATGCTCATTATTCCACTCCTCCAAGTCTTTAGCTAAGGACTGGCTGAAAAGGGTAGGAGAGTTCTTAAATCCCTGGGCTAATACTGTCCAACAAAGTTGTTTCTTAACCCTTTTTCTGTCCTCCCATTCAAAAGAGAATATCTCCTGAGGGGGGCGGTCAACTGGAATCGTAAAGAAAGCGACTTTCAAATCAAGAACTGAGAAATGAGTATACTGCCCCCCTACGGAGGCCAGCAAGGTATACGGGTTTGGGACGAGAGGATGAATAGTTTTAACCCGTTCGTTAACCGCCCTTAGGTCCTGCACCAGTCGATATGTGCCATCAGGCTTCAGTACCGGCAAGATAGGAGTGTTCCAGGCTGACTGACACTCTCGCAGTATGCTGTACTTTAGGAAACAGTCTATAGTCTCCTGCAGTCCCTCTCTGGCTTCCCTTTTGATTGGGTACTGCTTGATTCATACTGGACCTTTTCCTGGCAGTAGTTGAATATTAATGGGGGTTTGATGTGTAGCCTTTCCAGGGACCCCCTCTGCCCACACCAAAGGGTATACCTGGTCTTCCCACTGGTTCCACTCCTGGGGAGCGTTCATGGCCGAGGGTTCAACCGTGAGGGTCATTATCCATGCATTTTCAGGGGGCAATGTGAGGGTTATTTTATCCTGGGTAAAATGCAGTGATGCACCTAATCGACAAAGCAGGTCTCGTCCTAGCAGGGGTGTTGGGCAATCTGGAAGGTAGACCAATTTGTGAGAAAGAGCCCGGTCTTCAGAGCACATTCTGCAGGAGCATACACTGGGCACTGAGTCTTTTTTTCCCGTGGCACTCACCACAGTGAGAGAGTCCGCTATGGGAAGTTGAAGAGGTTGATTTACAGCGGTCCGGGCTGCCCCGGAGTCTATCAAAAAATCAATTTCTGAATTCCCCACCCGCATTTTTACTCGGGGTTCCGGGGGTGGGGTGGTCCGTTTCCCCTGACACCCCTACTCCTGTCCTTCAGCTGTCATTACAGGAGTACAGTCTCTCCCTTTCTCTGGGCAGTCATTCTTCCAGTGTTTCTCTTGCCGGCATAAGGCACACTGGTTCCGTCCCAGGCGTCTTTCTTGTGGGCCGAGGCACCCGCGCCCACGACCCCTTATACCTCTGCCTCTCCCACCTTCTTGTAGCCTTTCTCTGACTCCAGCCTGTACTGCTGCTACTAGCATTCGAACTTGGCTCTTGTCCTTTTCTCCTTCTCTGAGAGTATACGCCCTGTTTGCAGTTTCCAGGATTTGTGCTACAGACATACCCATTAAGTCTTCCTTCTTTTGTAACTTCCTCTTTATATCAGGGGCTGCATGGCTAGTAAAAATACCCTTTATAATCGCCTCCGTCACCTGATCATCAGGGTCTGCATTGGTATTTTGCCGAATGGTGTCTCGGATGCGCTGTAGGAATGCAACGGGACTTTCCTTCAGCTCCTATACTACTTCATACGGCTTTGCCCAATTATTATGTCGGACAGCCGAGTGCCTGAGCCCATGCATAAGTAGTTTTTTGTAAGAGGTAAGATGGGTATGATCCACAGGATTGTTAGGGTCCCATCTAGGGTCTGCTAGGGGAACCACATCTGCCGGAACAGGAACATTGACAGGATCCCTTTCATGCCTCCGCTGTGCTTCCTCCCTGGCTTTGGAAATAACTTGATTCCGCTCTACTTCTAATAATAAGGTTCGCATAAGGATATTACAATCATCCCAGTCAGGCTTCTGACTAGCTAAACATCCCTCAAGGACAGAGATAAACTTACTCGAGCTAGTTGAAAATTCTCCAGCCTGTGCTTTAAAAGCTGCCAGGTCCACCGGGTTAAAAGGTACATGGGTGTATACTTGCATGGTCTGGGCTGCACGCCCATCTGCCCCAGGCCGGGCTATTACAGTTTCAGTAAGTAAAGGATAAAATCCCACTGAGGGAGGAATCTCTGGGACTGGGGGCATCTGACCTTTATATGGTGGAGGTGTTAAAGCCGAAGAGGACGCCGACTCTGGCATTACAGTAATGGGGGGGAATGCTGAGACTCAACACTAACAACTACTGATCCTATCGGAGTCAAATTACACTTCTGCAAAATATCTGTCTTGTTCCATAAAGCCATAAACAATTGTGCATACAAATGTTCATTCCACTTACCCGTCCGCTGACAAAACAGGAGTAATTGGAGAATTGTATTGTAGTTAATTGACCCTTCCGGAGGCCACCTTTCCTGATCCTCCAGTTGATATTGAGGCCATTTCACTGTACAGAACCTTTTAAAATCATTTTTAGTCATTAGATCTAACTTAAACAGTTTCCAATTAGTCAGAATGCATTCTAAGGGTGTACACCGTGCCCTGCCAACCATACTCTGTCCCTGCCCATACTCTAGGGAGACACTGGGCGTCCCCAGGTCCTACAGGGAGACACTGGGCGTCCCCAGGTCTTAACAGACAATGCTCTGAGCTTATCCTACCTTATCCGAGGGACTGGTTCCACACCATCGCCCACGATCACTTCTCCGATATTAGAGCGCGTTGCACCGTTGTGCCCTCCTGGGTCGATCAAACCACGTCTCTGCCGAGGCCCCCGATGAAACCACCGGTGCGCGCTGGGCGTCGGTTGTTGCCGCAAGTCGTCGACCCCAGGAGGGATCCGGGCAAGGCGAAATGTTAGCCTCGAGCCCCACGATGGGCGCAAAAACTGTTGCCGGCACAAGGTGCCCGAGGGAGGCAACAATTGGGTTCGTTGCGCGGTGTGCGTCGCGCCAAATAAACACACTGGGGGACAAGCAGACAGAGTTTATTTGAGCTCAAGTAAAAGGCACAGGGAGACTCTATTGTCTCAAATCCTGCACACCTAACCCTGCAACAGCGAGATCTTTATACCCCGGTCAGTTTCACTGTCAGTGTTTTTCCCCCGCTAGCCCCCCCTCTCCCTCCTCCCTTCTCCCTTCTCCCTCCGAGCGGTGTCCTTGCATTCCACAGATAACAGTTTTAGCTCGCCTGCTTTCCAGAAGGACAGGAGATTTGCAGGCGCCTGAGAGAAAGGGTTGCAAAGGTTGGGCAAGGGGGGGCTTTGGCTCATCTGAGCCTGGAGCAGAAGGACTTCATCGACACTCGTGGTCTTCCATCCCTCTGAGTTACCCAGGGTAATGCCCAGTGTCACCAACAGCCCCATTCATTTGCAGGGGTTGACCTGGTATCTGCAAGGCCCCATTCACTTCCCTGGGTTTAACCTGGAGGCTGGAATGGCCCATTCAGTTGCCTGGGCTTGACCTGGTGGCTGTAAGGGCCTATTCGCCTGCATTTGTTGACCTGGTGGCTGCAAGGCCACTTTCGCTAGCATTGGGTTGACCTGGTGGCTGCAAGGCCCCATTAGCTTATCTGGGGTTGACCTGATGGCTGCAAGGCCCCAGTCGCTTACCTGGGGTTGACTTGGTGGCTGCAGGGCCCCATAGGCTTTCAGGGGTTTGGCCTGGTGGCTGCAAGGCCTCATTCGCTTGCATTGGGTTGACCTGGCGGCTGCAAGGCCCCATTTGCTTACCTGGGGTTGACAAGGCGGCTGCAAGGCTTCATTCGCTTGCATTGGGTTGACCTGGTGTTGCAAGGCCCCATTCACTTCCCTGGGTTTGCAAGGACCTTGGGGACCTGGGCCTGCAAGGCCCCATTCAGGCCCCATTCACTTGACTGGGGTTGACCTGGTGGCTGCAAGGCCCCATTTGCTTCGATTGGGTTCACCTGGTGGGTGCAAGGCCCCAATAGGCTTCCCTGTGGCTGACCTGATGGCTGCAAGGCCCCATTCACTTGCATTGAGTTGACATGGTGCCTGCAGGGCCACATTCACTTGCAGGCGTTGACCTGGCGGGTGAAAGGCCGAATTCACTTCCATTGGGTTTACCTGGTGGCTGCAAGGCCCCATTAGCTTACCTGGGGTTGACCTGGTGGCTGCAAGGCCCCATTCGCTTGCCTGTGGTGGACCTGTTGGCTGCAAGGCCCCATTTCCTTGCAGGGGGTTGAGCTCGTGGCTGCAAGGCCCCATTCACTTGCCTAGGGTGGACCTGTTGGCTGCAAGCCCATTTTCGCTTGCCTGGGGTTGAACTTGTGGCGGCAAGGCCCCATTCGCTTGGCTGGGGTTGACCTGGTGGCTTCAAGGACCCATTCACTTTCATTGGGTAGACATGGTGCCTGCAAGGCCCCATTCGCTTGCCTAGGGTTGACCTAGTGGATGCAAGGCCCCATTCACTTCCTTTGGTGTTCCTGGTGGCTGCAAGGCCCCTTTCGCTTCCAGGGGGTTGAGCTGGTGGGTGCAAGGCTACATTCACTTGCCTGGGGTTGACCTGGTGGCTGCAAGGCCCCATTCACTTGCCTGGGGTGGACCTGGTGGCTGCAAGGTCCAATTCGCTTCCATTGGTTGGACCTTGTGGCTGCAAGGCCCCATTCGCTTAACTAGGGTTGATCTGGAGGCTGCAAGGCCCCATTCGCTTGCATTTGGTTGACCTTGGTGGCTGCAAGGCCCCATTCGCTTTCCTGGGGTTGACCTGTTGGCTGCAAGGCCCCATTCGCTTGCCTGGGGTTCACCTGGTGGCTGCAAGGTCCCATAGGCTTGCAGGGTTGACCTGGTTGACCTGGTTTTTGCGGGGCCCGTTTGATTACCAGGGTTTGACCTGGTGTCTGCAAGGCTCCATTCGCTTACCTGGGGTTGACCTGGGGGCTGCAAGGCCCCATTCGCTTGCCTGGGCTTAAGCTTGTCCTGCAAAGCCCCATTCGCTTGGATATGGCTGACCTGGTGTCTGCAAGGCCCTGTAGGCTTCCCTGAGTTACACCTGGAGGATGCCAGGCCCCATTCACTTGCCTTTGGGTGGACCTGGTCACTCCAAGGCCCCATTCGCTTGCCTGGGGTTGACATGGGGTCCACAACTCCCCTCAGGCATGCCTGGGGGTGACCTGGTGGCTTCAGGGCCCCATAGGCTTGCAGGGGTTTGACCTGGTGACTGGCAGGCCCCATTCGCTTGCAGAGGGTTGTCCTGGTGTATGCAAGGCCCCGTAGGCTTGCTTGGGGTTGACCTGGTGGCTGAAAGGCACCATTCACTTGCCAGGGGTTCACCTGGTGGCTGCAAGGCCCCATTCGCTTGCATTGGGTTGACCTGGTGGGTGCAAGGCCCCATTCACTTTTCTGGGGTTCACCTGGAGGCTGCAGCGCCCCATAGGCTTGCAGGGGGTTGACCTGGTGTCTGCAAGTCCCGATTCGCATACCTGGCGTTGACCTGGTGGCTGCCAGGCCGCTTCGCTTTCCTGGGAAAATCCTGGTGGCTCGAAAGCCCCATTCGCTTGGATTGGGGTTACCTGGTGTCTGCAAGGCCCCATTAGCTTACCTGGAGTTGACCTGGTGGTTACAAGGCACCATTCGCTGGCCTTGGGTTGATCTGGTGGCTGCAAGGCCCCATTCGCTTGCCTGGGGTTGATGTGGGCTCCAAAAGTCCCCTTGGATATGGCTGGCGTTGCCCTGATGGATGCAAGCCCACTTTCGCTTGCCTGGGATAGAACGTTTGGCTCCTAGGCCCCATTCGCTTCTCTGGGATTGACAGGGTGGCTGCAAGGCCCCATTCACTGACCTGGGGTTGACCTGGTTGCTCCAAGGCCCCATTCGTTTGCAGGGGTTGACCTGGTGGCTGCAAGACCCCAATCGCTTGCATTGGGTTGACCTAGTGTCTGCTAGGCCCCATTCGCTTACCTGGGGTAGACCTGGTGTGTGCAAGGCCCCATGCTCTTACCTGGGTTTGATCTGGTGGCTGCAAGGCCCCATTCACTTATCTGGAGTTCACCTGGAGGATGCAGGGCGCCATAGTCTTGCAGGGGGTTGACCTGGTGGCTGCAAGGCCCCATACGCTAGCATTGGGTTGACCTGGTATCTGCATGGCCCCATTCACTTTAGCTGGGGTTGACCTGGTTCGTGCAAGGCCCCTTTCTCTTGCATTGGTTTGACCTGTTGGCTGCAAGGCCCCATTCGCTTGCCCGGGGTTGACCTGCTGCCTGGAAGGCCCGATTCACTTACCTGGGGTTCACTTGGTGGCTGCAGGGCCCCATAGGCTTGCAGGGGGTTGGCCTGGTGGCTGCAAGGCCGCATTCAATTGCATTGGGTTGAACCTGGTGTCTGCAAGGCCCCATCCACTTACCTGCAGTTGACCTGGTGTTTGCAAGGACCCGTAGGCTTGCCTGGGGATGACCTCGTGCCTGCAATGCCCATTCATTTGCACTGGGTAAAACTGGTCCTTCAAGGCCCCATTCGCTTACCTGGGGTGGACCTGGTGGATGCAAGGCCCCCTTGACATACCTGGGATTAACCTAGTCGCTGCAGGACCCCATAGGCTCGCAGGGGGTTGACGTGCGGGATTCAATGCCCAATTCACTTGCATTGGGTTGACCTGCTGTCTGCAAGTCCCCATTCGCTTACCTGGGGTTGACCTGGTGTCTGTAAGGCCCCATTCACTTAGCTGGGGTTGACCTGGTGGCTGCAAGGCCCCATAGGCTTGAAGGTGGTGGACCTGGTGGCTGCAAGGCCCCATTCACTTTCCTGGGGTTGACCTGGTGGCTCCAAGGCCCCGTAGGCTTGCCTGGGGTGGACCTCCTGCCGGCAAGGCCCCATTCAATTGCATTGGGTTGACCTGGTGTCTCCAAGGCCCCGTAGGCTTTCCTGAGTTACACATGGTGGCTGCAAGGCTCCATTCAGTTGTCTGGGGTGGACCTGGTGGTTGAAGGACACATTATCTTGGCTAGGGTTGACCTGGTGGCTGCAGGCCATCATAGGTTTGCAGGGGGTTGACCTGGTGGCTGCAAGGCCCCATTCACTCGCCTTGGCCTGACCTGGTGGCTTCAAGGCCCCATTCATTTGCATTGGGTTGACCTGTTGGCTGCAACGCCCCATTTGCTCTACCTAGGGTTGACCTGGTGTCTTCAACTCCCCATTAACTTTACCTGTGGTTAACCTGGTGGCTGCAAGGCCCCATTACCTCTACCTGGGGTTCACCTGTTGACTGCAAGGCCCCATTCCCTCTACCTGGGGTTCACCTGGTGGCTGCAAGGCCCCATTCACTTGGCTGGGGTTGCCCCGGTCACTGCAAGGCCCAATTCGCTTGCCTCGGGTTGACGTGGGCTCCAAAAGTCCCCTTAGGCATGGCTGGGGTTGTCCTGGTGGCTGCAACGCCCCATTGACTTACCTGGCGTTCACCTGGTCGCTGCAGGACCCCATAGGCTCGCAGGGGGTTGACTTGGTGGCTGCAAGGACCCATTCGCTTGGCTGGGGTGGACCTGGTGGCTTCAAGGCCCCATTCACTAACCTGTGGTTAACCTGGTGGCTGCAAGGCCCCACTCCCTTACCTGGGGTTCACCTGGTGGCTGCAAGGCCCCATTCACTTGCCTGGGGTTGACCTAGTGGATGCCAGGCCCGATTCGCTTGCCTGGGGTTGACGTGGGCTCCAAAAGTCCCCTTAGGCATGCCTGTGGGTCACCTGGTGGCTGCAAGGCCCCATTCGCATACCTTGGGTTTTCCTTGTGGCTGCCAGGCCCCATCCGCTTTCCTGGGTATAACCTGCTGGCTGCAAGGCCACATTCGCTTGCCTGTGGTTGACCTGGTGGTTGCAAGGCCCCCTTCACATGCAGGGGATGACATGTTGGCTGCAAGGCCACTTTCGCTTGCCTGGGTTTGAAGTGGTGGCTGCAAGGCCCCATTGGCTTGGCTGGGTTTGACCGGGTGGCTGCAAGGACCCTTTCACTTGCATTGGGTTGACCTGGTGTCTGCAAGGCCCTTTCGCTTGCCTAGGGTTGACCTGGTGTCTGCAAGGCCCCATTCACTTTCAGGGGTTGAGCTGGTGGGTGAAAGGCCGAATTCGCTTGCATTTGGTTGACCTTGTGTCTGCCAGGTCCCATTTGCTTACCTGGCGTTGACCTGGTGGCTGCAAAGCCCCATTCGCTTGCATTGGGTTGACCTGGTGTCTCCCAGCCCCCATTTGCTTACCTGGCATTCAACTGCTGGCTGCAGGGCCCCATAGCTTTGCAGGGGGTTAACCTGGTGACTGCAAGGCCCCATTCGCATTCCTGGCCTTGACCTGGTCGATACACGGCCCCATTCGCATACCTGGGGTTGACCTGGTGGCTGCAAGGCCCCATTCGCTTGCCCGGGGTTGACCTGGCGGTTGCAAGGCCCCATTCAGTTGCCTGGGGTTGACCTGGTGGCTGCAAGGCCCCATTCGCTTGCCTCTGATGGTCCTGGTGGCTGAAAGGCCCCATTCAGTTCGATTGCATTGACCGGGTGTCTGCAAGGCCCCATTCAGTTGCCTTGGGTTGACCAGGTGTCTGTAAGGCCCCATATACTTTCCTGGGGTAGACATGGGCTGAAAGACCCCATTCGCTTGCATCGGGTGACCTGGTGTCTGCAAGGCCCCATTCACTTGCCTAGGGTTGACGTGGTTGCTGCAAGGCCCCATTCAGTTGCTTGGGGTTTACCCGAAGATGCAGGGCCCCATTCGTTTGCATTGGGTTGATCTCATTCCTGCGAGGCCCCGTAGGCATGCCTGGGTAACACCTGGTGGCTGGAAGGCCCCATTCACTTGCCTGGGGTTGTCCTGGTGGCTGCAAGGCCCCTTCCATTTCCATTGGGTTGACCTGGTGTCTGCAAGGCCCCGTAGGCTTGTCTGGGGATGACCTGGTGCCTGGAAGGCCCCATTCACTTGCCTGGGGTGGACCTGGTGGCTGCTAGGCCCCATTCGCTTACCTAGGGTTGACCTGGTGGCGGCAAGGCCCCATTCCCTTACCCTGGGTTTACCTGGATGCTGCAAGGCCCCCTTCACTTGCATTGGGTTGACCCGGTGTCTGCAAGGCCCCGTAGGCTTGCCTGGGGTTGGCCTGGTGCCTGGAAGGCCCCATTAACTTCCATTGGGTTGACCCCGTGTCTGCAAGGCCCCATTCCCTTACCCTGGGTTTACCTGGTGACTGCAAGGCCCCATTCAGTTACCTGGGGTTGACCCGGTGGCTGCAGGGCCCCATAGGCTTGCGCGGGGTGGACCTGGTGGCTACAAGGCCCCGTTCTCTTGCCCGGCATTGACCTGGTGGCTGCAAGGCCCCATTCGCTTACCTGGGGTTGACCTGGTTGCTACAAGACCCCACTCGCTTGCCTGGGGTTAACCTGGTGGCTGAAAGGCCCCATTCAGTTGGATTGCATTGACCTTGTGTCTGGAAGGCCCCATTCATTTGCCTTGGGTTGACCAGGTGTCTGTAAGGTCCCATTCACTTGCCTGGGGTTGACATGTAGGCTGCAAGGCCCCATTCACATACCTACGGTTGACCCAGTGGCGGCAGTGCCCCATAGGCTTGCCCAGGGTTCACATGCTGGCTGCAAGGCCCCATTCACTTACCTAGGGTTGACCTGGTGGCTGGAAGCACCCGTGGGCTTGCCTGGGGTTTACCTTGTGGCTGCAAGGCGTCATTCGCTTCCCTGGGGTTGACCTGGTTGCTCCAAGAACCATTCACTTGCCCGGGGTTGACCTTATGGCTGCAAGGCCCCATTCTCTTTCCGGGGGTTGACATGGGCTCCAAAAGTCCCCTTAGGCATGCCTGAGGTTGACCTGGTGTCTGCAGGGCCCTATAGGCTTGCAGGGGGTTGACCTGGTGGCTCCAAGGCCCCTTTCGTTTGCCTGGGGTTGACGTGGGCTCCAAAAGTCCCCTTTGGCATGCCTGGGGTTCACCTGGTGGCTGCAGGGCCCCAGAGGCTTGCAGGGGTTTGACCTGGTGGCTGCCAGCCCCATTTCCTTGCATTGGGTTGACCTGGTGGCTGCAAGACCACATTCGCTTAAATGGGTTTGACCTGGTAGGTGCAAGTCCCCATTCAATTCCTTGGGGTTGACCTGGTGGCTGAAAGGACCCATTCACTTCCCAGGGGTTCACATTGTGTCTGCAGGGCCCCATAGGCTTGCATGGCGTATACCTGGTGGCTGCAAGGGCCCATTCCCTTGCCCGGGGTTATCGTGGTGGCTGCAAGGCCCCATTCACTTGCATTGGGTTGACCTGGTGGCTGCAAGGCTCCTACGCTTGCATTGGGTTGACATGGTGTCTGCAAGGCCCCATTAGCTTACCTGGGGTTGACCTGGTGGCTGCAAGGCCCCATTCGCTTGAAAGGGGTTGAGCTGGTGGCTAAAAGGCCATATTCACTTCCCTAGGGTTGACCTGGTGGTTGCAATGCCCCATTCACTTACCTGGGTTTCACCTGGTGGCTGGAGGGCCGCATAGGCTTGCATGGGGTTGACCTGGTGGCTGCCATTCACCATCCGCTTACCTGGGTATAACCTGCTGGATGCAAGGCCCCATTCGCTTCAATTTGGTTCACCTTGTGGCTGCAAGGCCCCATTCACTTACCTGGGGTTAACCTGGTGGCTGCAAGGCTCCATTCGCTTGCTGAGGATTGGCCTGGTGGCTGCAAGGCCCCATGCGCTTGCATTGGGTTGACTTGGTAGATGGAAGGCCCCATTCGCTTCCCTGGGGTCGACCTGGTGTCTGCACGGCCCCATTCGCTTACCTGGGGTTCACCTGGCTGCTGCAAGGCCCCATTCATTTGCATTGGTTTGACCTGGTGGCTGCATGGCCCCATTAGCTTCCCTGGGATTGACTTGGTGGCTGCAAGGCCCCATTCGCTTGCCTGGGGTTAACCTGGTGGAAGCAAGGCCCCATTCACTTCCCTGGGGTTGACATGGAGGCTGCAAGGCCCCATTCACATACCTAGGGTTGACCCAGTGGCTGCAGGGCCCCATAGGCTTGCCCGGGGTTCACATGCTGGCTGCAAGGCCCCATTCACTTACCCAGGGTTGACCTGGTGGCTGCAAGCCCCCGTGGGCTTGCCTGGGGTTGGCCTTGTGGCTGCAAGGCCCCATTCGCTTCCCTGGGGTTGACCTGGTTGCTGCCAGGCACCATCCGCTTACCTGGGTAGAACCTGCTGGATGCAAGGCCCCATTCGCTTCAATCGGGTTGACCTTGTGGCTGCAAGGCCCCATTCACTTTACCTGGGGTTAACCTTGTGGCTGCAAGGCCCCATTCGCTTGCTGAGGATTGACCTGGTGGCTGCGAGGCCCCTTTCGCTTACCTAGGGTTGACCTGGTGGAAGCAAGGCCCCATTCACTTCCCTGGGGTTGACATGGAGGCTGCAAGGCCCCATTCACATACCTAGGGTTGACCCAGTGGCTGCAGGGCCCCATAGGCTTGCCCGGGGTTCACATGCTGGCTGCAAGGCCCCATTCACTTACCCAGGGTTGACCTGGTGGCTGCAAGCCCCCGTGGGCTTGCCTGGGGTTGGCCTTGTGGCTGCAAGGCCCCATTCGCTTCCCTGGGGTTGACCTGGTTGCTGCCAGGCACCATCCGCTTACCTGGGTAGAACCTGCTGGATGCAAGGCCCCATTCGCTTCAATCGGGTTGACCTTGTGGCTGCAAGGCCCCATTCACTTGCCTGGGGTTGACCTGGTGGCTGCAAGGCCCCATTCACTTGCCTGGGGATTACCTGGTGGCTGCAAGACCGCATTCTCTTTCCGGGGGTTGACCTTGTCACTCCAAGGCCCCATTCGCTTTCCGGGGGTTAACGTGGGCTCCAAAAGTCCCCTTAGCCATTCCTGGGGTTGACCTGGTGGCTTCAAAACCCCATTCACTAGCATTGGGTTGACCTCATGTCTGCAAGGCCGCATTAGCTTACCTGGGGTTGATCTGGTGGCTGCTAGGCCCCATTCACTGACCTAGGGTTGGCCCGGTGGCTGCAGGGCCCCCTAGGCTTGCAGGGGGTTGACCTGGTGGCTCCAAGGCCCCATTGGCTTGCATTGGGTTGACCTGGTGGCTAGCCAGACTACCAGGCTCTGGCCGGCGTGCTGAGGGAATTCGGTGCACAGGTGGTATTCTCTTCCATCCTACCAGTGAACGGACGCGGAAGGCGGCATGAGAACTTCTTCTGAGAGACCAACTGGTGGCTTCGGCAGTGGTGTCTCAAGGCAGGCTTCGGCTTCCTGGACAATGACCCACACATTACAACTAGGGACTTGCTCAGCTGGGATGGGCTTCACCTGTCCCCCAAAGGTAAGCGTGTGTTTTCTTCCAGGTTGGCGGATCTCCTCCGGCGGGCTTTAAACTAGGCTTGTCGGGGGGAGGGGAAGATGAGGGTGGGGGAAGCTGTGGACCACCAAACCAGGTGGCACCCACAAGGGCAGCCCAGCCTGAAGAAAGAGAGCTTTGGGAACGTGAAAGACAGGGGGTGGACAGCAATACGGCACAGGTAAGGGACGGGAAGGTTAGAGACAAAAAGCCCTTTAGGACTTGGAGCGAGGGGGTAGCAAAAGCACCAGTCACAGGGCTCAAGTGCCTATATACTAATGCGAGGAGCATGGGGAACAAGCAGGATGAACTAGCGCTCCTGGTTGCACTAAACGACTACGACTTAGTGGGGCTAACGGAAACCTGGTGGGATTCATCCCACGACTGGGCGGTACATATTGAGGGCTATAGATTGTACAGAAAGGACAGAGTGGGGAAAAGGGGGGGAGGGGTTGCGCTCTATGTTAAGGAGCAATATACATCAACCCTCATCAAGACAGAATCAAAGGATGAGGAAGTATAAGGACTGTGGGTTAGGCTACATGGGGGGCAAGGAGAAAAGGATTTGGTGGTAGGGGTCTGCTACAGACCCCCACATCAAGGGGAAGAAATAGATTTGGGGCTCCTGAGGCAACTCTCGGAGACCATAAAAGCTAAAGAGGCGGTGGTCATGGGGGACCTAAACTACCCGGACATCTGCTGGGAGACACAGACAGCAAAGTCCCACCGCTCACGCAGGTTTCTAACCTGTGTACAGGACCTCCACCTGACGCAGGAGGTACATGGTCCCACTAGGGGGAATGCCTTACTGGATCTGGTATTGGCAACGGGGGATGACATAGTAGGGGACCTACAGATCGGTAGCCATCTGGGGGACAGTGATCACCTAAAAGTACAGTTCAACATAAGGCGCCGAGTGGGTAAGGTAACCAGTAGGGTGAACGTGCTGGACTTTAGGAAAGCTGATTTCAGCGAACTCAGGCGATTAGTGAAGGACGCACTGCAGAGTAGTAGTTTTGAAATGATGGGAGCCCAAGAAGGGTGGCTGTGCCTTAAGGAAGCGATCCTTCGAGCACAAAGCGAGACGATCCCCGTGCGAGGTAAAAGAGGGAAAGGGGCCAGGAGGCTTCCCTGGCTGACCAGAGAAATCCAGGGCAGACTAAGGGCCAAAAGGGGAGCACATAAAAAGTGGAAACAGGGAGAGATCACCAAAGAGGAATATACCTCTTCTGCTCGTGCTTGTAGGGAGGCAGTTAGACAGGCCAAAGCTACCATGGAGCTGAGGATGGCAACCCAAGTAAAAGACAATAAGAAATTGTTTTTTAGATATATAGGGAGTAAAAGGAAGGCCCAGGGAGGAATACGACCCCTGCTAAATGGGCAGAAACAATTGGTGACGGACAGAGGGGACAAGGCTGAACTCCTCAACGAGTTCTTTGCCTCAGTGTTCCTAAGCGAGAGGCATGACAAGTCTCTCACTGGGAGTCTAGGGAGGCAGCAGCAAGGCACCAGACTTCCATGCGTGGACCCTGAGGTGGTGCAGGGTCACTTGGAAGAACTGGATGCCTTTAAGTCGGCAGTCCCGGATGAGCTCCATCCGAGGGTACTGAAGGCACTGGCCGACATCATTGCAGAGCCACTGGCGGGAATATTTGAATGCTCGTGGCGCACGGGTCAAGTCCCGGAGGACTGGAAAAGGGCCAATGTGGTTCCCATTTTCAAGAAGGGGAGGAAGGAGGACCCGGGTAACTATAGGCCAGTCAGTCTCACCTCCATCCTTGGCAAAATCTTTGAAAAATCATCAAGGCTCACATTTGTGAGAGCCCGGCAGGACAAATTATGCTGAGGGGAAACCAGCACGGGTTCGTGGCAGGCAGATCGTGCCTGACCAATCTAGTCTCTTTTTATGACCAGGTCACAAAACGCCTCGACGCAGGAGGAGGGGTGGATGTCGCATACTTGGACTTCAGGAAGGCCTTTGATACGGTATCCCACCCCATACTGGTGAACAAGTTAAGGGGCTGTGACTTGGATGACTGCACAGTCCGGTGGGTGGAGAATTGGCTGGAGGGTAGCACCCAGAGAGTCGTGGTGGATGGGTCGGTTTCGACCTGGAAGAGTGTGGGCAGTGGGGTCCCGCAGGGCTCGGTGCTTGGACCGATACTCTTTAATGTCTTCATCAGCGACTTGGAGGAGGGGGTGAAATGTACTCTGTCCAAGTTTGCAGATGACACTAAGCTATGGGGCGAAGTGGACACGCCGGAGGGCAGGGAACAGCTGCAAGCAGACCTGGACAGGTTAGACAAGTGGGCAGAAAACAACAGAATGCAGTTCAACAAGGAGAAATGCAAAGTGGTGCATCTAGGGAGGAAAAATGTCCAGCACACCTACAGCCTAGGAAATGACCTGCTGGGTGGCACGGAAGTGGAAAGGGATCTTGGAGTCCTAGTGGACTCCAAGATGAACATGAGTCGGCAGTGTGACGAAACCATCAGAAAAGCCAATGGCACTTGATCGTGCATCAGCAGATGCATGACAAATAGGTCCAAGGAGGTGATACTTCCCCTCTGTCGGGTGCTGGTCAGACCGCAGCTGGAGTACTGCGTGCAATTCTGGGCGCCGCACTTCAAGAAGGATGCGGATAACCTGGAGAGGGTCCAGAGAAGGGCCACTCGTATGGTTAAGGGCCTGCAGGCCAAGCCCTACGAGGAGAGATTAGAGAAACTGGACCTTTTCAGCCTCCGCAAGAGAAGGTTGAGAGGCGACCTGGTGGCTGCCTAGAAGTTCGTCAGGGGGGCACAGAAGGGAATTGGTGAGTATTTATTCACCAAGGCGCCCCCGGGGGTTACAAGAAATAATGGCCACAAGCTAGAAGAGAGCAGATTTAGATTGGATATTAGGAGGAACTTCTTCACAGTTCGAGTGGCCAAGGTCTGGAACGGGCTCCCAAGGGAGGTGGTGCTCTCCCCTACCCTGGGGGTATTCAAGAGAAGGTTGGATGTGTATCTAGCTGGGGTAATGTAGGCCCAGCACTCTTTTCTGCTTATGCAGGGGGTTGGACTCGATGATCTATAGAGGTCCCTTCTGACCCTAGCATCTATGAATCTATGAATCTATAAGGCCCCATTCCCTTCCCTGGGGTTGACCTGGTGGCTACAGGACTGCATAGGCTTGCAGGGGGTTGACCTGGTGGCTGTAAGGCCCCATTCGCTTGCCTGGGGTTGACTTCGTGGGTGCAAGGCCCCATTCGATTACTTGGGGTTGACCTGGTGACTGCAAGGCCCCATTCGCTTACCTGGGGTTGACCTGGTGGATGCAACGCCCCATTCACGGTAAGTGAAATGGGGTTCACCTGCTGGTTGCAGGGCCCCATAGGCTTTCAGGGGTCTGACCTAGTGGCTTCATGGCCCCATTCGCTTCCAGGGGGTTAACCTGGTTGCTGCAAGGCCCCATTCGCTTGCCTGGGGTTGACCTGGTGGCTGCAAGTCACCATTCGCTTGCAGGGGGTTGACCTGGGGCTGCAAGGCCTCATTCGATTACTTGGGTTTGACCTGGTAACTGCAAGGCCCCATTCGCTTGCCTGGGTCTAACCTGGTGGCTGCAAGGGCCCATTCGCTTGGGTTGGTTTGACGTGCTGTGTGCAAGGCCCCGTAGGCTTGCCTGAGTTACATCTGGTGGGTTCAAGGCCCCACTCGCTTCCAAGGGGTAGACCTGGTGTCTTCAAGGCCCCGTTCGCTTGCATTGTGTTGACCTGGTGTCTGCAAGGCACCATTCGCTTGCAGGGGGTTCAGCTGGTGGCTGCAAGGCACCATTCGCTTGCAGGGGGTTGACCTGCGGGCTGCAAGGCCCCATTCGATTACCTGGGGTTGACCTGGTGGCTGCAAGGCCCATTCGCTTGCATTGGGTTGACTTGGTGGCTTCTAAGGCCCCATTCGCTTGCATTGGGTTGATCTGGTGTCTGCAAGGCCCCACTCAATTACCTGGGGTTCATCTGGTGGCTGTCAGGCCCCTTCGCTTGCATTGGGTTGATCTGGTGTCTGCAAGACCCCATTCGCTAACCTGGGTTTAACCTGGTGGCTGCAAGGGCCCATTCGCCTGGATTGGGTTGACCGGGTGGCTGAAAGGCCCCGTAGGATTGCCTGAGATACACCTGGAGGCTGCAAGGCCCCACTCCCTTGAAGGGTTTGACCTGGTGCCTGCAAGGGCACATTCACTTCCCTGGGGTTGACCTGGTGGCTGGTACTTGGTGGCCTAAGGCCCCATTCGCTTGCATTGGGTTGAACTGGTGTCTGCAAGGCCCCACTCAATTACCTGGGGTTCATCTGGTGGCTGTCACCTGCATTGGGTTGACCTGCAAGTGGCCTGCAAGGGCACATTCACTTCCCTGGGGTTGACCTGGTGGCTGGTAGGCCGCATTAGCTTCATTGGGTTAAACTGGTGTCTGCAAGGCCCCATTAGCTTCCCTGGTTTGACCTGGTGGCTGCAAGGCTCCATTCAGTTTCCTGGGGTTCACCGGGTGGCTGCAAAACCCCATTCGCTTACCTGGGGCTGACCAGGTGGCTGTAAGGCCCCTTTCACTTACCTTGTGTTGACCTGGTGGCTTCAGGGCCCCATAGGCTTGCAGGGGGTTGACCTGGTGACTGCAAGGCCCCATTCGCTTGGATTTGGTGGACCTGGTGTCTGCAAGGCCCCGTAGGCTTGCCTCAGTTACATCTGGTGGCTACAAGGCCGCATTCACTTGCAGGGGGTTGACCTGGTGGCTGCAAGGCCACATTCACTTGCAGGGGTTGACCTGGAGGCTACAAGGCCCAATTCGCTTGCATTGGGTTGACCTGGAGGCTACAGGGCCGCATTGCTTGCCTGGGGTTGACCTGGTAGCTGCAAGGCCCCATTCGCTTGCAGTGGTTGACCTGTTGGCTGCAAGGCCACTCTCGCTTCCAGGGAGTTAACCTGGTCGCTCCAAGGCCCCATTCGCTTACCTGGGTTTGACTTCGTGGCTGCAAGGCCCCATTCCATTACTTGGGTTTGACCTGGTGACTGCAAGGCCCCATTCGCTTACCTGGGGTTGACCTGGTGGCTGCAATGCCCCATTCACTTACCTGGGGTTCACCTGTTGGTTGCAGGGCCCCATAGGGTTTCCGGGGTCTGACCTAGTGGCTTCATGGCCCCATTCCCTTCCAGGGGGTTAACCTGGTCGCTGCAAGGCCCCTTTCGCTTGCATTGGGTTGACGTGGTGGCTGCAAGGCCACATTCGCTTGCCTGGGGTTCACCTGGTGGGTGCAAGTCACAATTCGCTTGCAGGGGGTTGACCTGGGGCTGCAAGGCCCTATTCGATTACTTGGGTTTGACCTGGTAACTGCAAGGCCCCATTCGCTTACCTGGGGTTGACCTGGTGCCTGCACGGTCCCATTCGCTTGCCTGGGTCTAACCTGGTGGCTGCAAGGGCCCATTGGCTTGGATTGGGTTGACGTGCTGTGTGCAAGGCCCCGTAGGCTTGCCTGATTTACATCTGGTGGCTGCAAGGCCCCATTCGCTTGCAGGGGGTAGACCTGGTTTCTGCAAGGCCCCGTTTGCTAGCATTGTGTTGACCTGGTGTCTGCAAGGCACCATTCGCTTGCAGAGGGTTCAGCTGGTGGCTGCAAGGCATCATTCGCATTCAGGGGGTTGACCTGGGGGCTGCAAGGCCCATTCGCTTGCTTTGGGTTGATCTGCTGTCTGCAAGGCACCATTCGCTAACCTGCGGTTGACCTGGTGGCTTCAAGGCCCCACTGAATTACCTGGGGTTCACCTCGTGGCTGCCAGGCCCCATTCGCTTGCCTGGGTTTAACCTCGTGGCTGCAAGGGCCCATTCGCTTGGATTGGTTTGACGTGGTGTCTGTAGGCCCCGTAGGCTTGCCTGAGTTACATCTGGTGTCTGCAAAGCCCCATTCGCTTCCAGGGGGTAGACCTGGAGTCTGCAAGGCCCCATTCACTTGCATTGTGTTGACCTGGTGTCTGCAAGGCCCCATTCGCTTATCTGGGGTTGACCTGGTGGCTGCCATGACTCATTCACTTGCATTGGGTTGACCTGGTGTATGAAAGGCCCCATTCGCTTTCCTGGGGGGAAGAGGTGGCTCCAAGGCCCCATTCGCATGCTTAGGGTTGACCTGGTGGCTGCAAGGCCCCATTCGATTACTTGGGTCTGACCTGGTGACTGCAAGACCCCATTAGCTTACCTGGGGTTGACCTGGTGGCTGCAAGATCCCTTTCACTTACCTTGTGTTAACCTGGTGGCTGCAGGGCCCCACAGGCTTGCAGGGGGTTGACCTGGTGGCTGCAAGGCCCCTTTCGCTTGCATTGGGTTGACCTGGTGTAGGCAAGGCCCCACTCGCTTCCAGGGGGTAGACCTGGTGTCTGCAAGGCCCCGTTCGCTTGCATTGTGTTGACCTGGTGTCTGCAAGGCACCATTCGCTTGCAGGGGGTTCAGCTGGTGGCTGCAAGGCACCATTCGCTTGCAGGGGTTGACCTGCGGGCTGCAAGGCCCCATTCGATTACCTGGGGTTGACCTGGTGGCTGCAAGGCCCATTCGCTTGCATTGGGTTGACTTGGTGGCTTCTAAGGCCCCATTCGCTTGCATTGGGTTGATCTGGTGTCTGCAAGGCCCCACTCAATTACCTGGGGTTCATCTGGTGGCTGTCAGGCCCCATTCGCTTGCATTGGGTTGATCTGGTGTCTGCAAGACCCCATTCGCTAACCTGGGTTTAACCTGGTGGCTGCAAGGGCCCATTCGCTTGGATTGGGTTGACCGGGTGGCTGCAAGGCCCCATTCACTTGCAGGAGTTGACCTGGTGGCTGCAAGGCCCCATTTGCTTCGATTGGGTTCACCTGGTGGCTGCAGGGCCCCATAGGCTTGCAGCGGGTTGACCTGGTGGCTGCAAGGCCCCATTCACTCGCCTTGGCCTGACCTGGTGGCTTCAAGGCCCCATTCATTTGCATTGGGTTGACCTGTTGGCTGCAACGCCCCATTCGCTCTACCTAGGGTTGACCTGGTGTCTTCAACTCCCAATCACTTTACCTGTGGTTAACCTGGTGGCTGCAAGGCCCCATTACCTCTACCTGGGGTTCATCTGTTGACTGCAAGGCCCCATT